>NC_082384.1:7365047-7442547 GCF_031168955.1 Gadus macrocephalus
CTCCTCAGGGGTTTGAAGAGGTAATCTGATTAGAGTACCTGGGGGCGCCCGTAGGATTAAAAGTAAACTGCTCATGTATGGGGTCTCCGCTCGGTGTTTGTTTAAAACCTAGGGGCAGTGGGCCAGACCTCCTGGTGTTGTGTGTTGCTCTTCCTAGCTGTTTGGGTAAAGAGCAGGGGATGGGGGGGGGGCTGTTTGTCTGTCTGTCAGCACCGCACTAAACCTGGACATTAACAGACGACTGGCCTTTGTCCCGGCCCCGGTCGTCGGGGACGGAGTTCGGCTTTGCGTTGTTTCAACATGATATTTTGAAGAAAACTCAGTTCAGGCCGAGTGATCCATCCCAGCCTTTAGATGACACAATCTCCATATTTGTATATTACTTGCTCTTTCCCAGATGGTAACCTCTGGACTAAAAATAAGCTTGGTGCAGCGATATGTCAGCCGCTGACCCCGGGCTGCCTCGGAGCGAAGCCGTCCTGTGAGCATCACCCCTTAAGTGTCGAGCTTATCGCGAGTCACTCAAGCTTAACCCCGACTCCTGCTCCCACAGCTGAACTTTCCTGCTAATTAGCCGAGGCAATCCTTTACTTTGTATCGCCAAGACGACCCCAGTCAGTCAATGAGCACCGGGAATCTATCGGGAGGGGGGGGGGGGGGGGGGGGGGAGTCAGAGCGATTTCCTGGGTTTTACGCGGAGGTAAGCTCAGCCCTGAAGCGTTGTTTACGTCTTCTGTTCAGCATTATTGGTGAGGCGCGGGAATCAGTGACCAGTCCTCAACCGGCACTTCCTGCTCAATGCGTCGGTGGGATGCTAAACGGCATTAGCATTGAGTCACGATGGCTCTGTGGCATGTTGGTTTTGACTCCATCACGTTGCAGGAGGTTCTGGGGGGGCTCTGGGTATGATGTGCTTAGCTTTATCCGGCTGGCTCCATTCCACTTGTTTTAAAGGGATCTATTTACATCACCTGGGGGTGGTGGAAATTGTCCGGTTGCCACGGCAGTTCATTGGGAAGCAGTTAACTTCATTATGGGAAAGGGAAAACGGTTTGTGTCCGGGGTTTTAAAGCAACATTTGTACTCCTTGGATCATGAGATTAAGGTGAAACTCTATAGCTTATGAAAAACATTGGCAGAATAAAATCAATAAAAAAAGACAAAGCTTACTAGTTCTTCCATGTGGACCAACCTTTATTGATATGATTGATCTAGTATCCTTTGATTAGAGAGGCTATGCATGTCACAGACATGACTGTATTGGTATATACGTGTGTGTGTGTGTGTGTGTGTGTGTGTGTGTATGTGTGTGTGTGTGTGTGTGTGTGTGTGTGTGTGTGTGTGTGTGTGTGTGTGTGTGTTTGTGTGCGTGTGCGCCAACTATCCTCCATGCATCTTGCTTCCTGGCAACTTGGTTAAATGGCTAATGACATTTAATGAATTATCATTAACAGTATCCCATAGTTAAATTGAGAGACAGACAGACAGACAGACAGACAGACAGACGCAAATCAAAAAGTAAAGCCAGTGTGTGCATTCCAGCGGTGTATTGTAGCAGAGGGTATAGGTGAGTGGAGACCAAGTGTGTTGTCAATCTGCTGCCATTATCTGAGGTGTTATCCCACGGGACCCGATACCTCCCAGACACAATTGCGATAATCTCCCTGCCTTATAGTTGTCACCTCCGTCAGCCCCCCCCCCCCCGCCCTGCTAGAAACCCACACTTATGTCATTGTGCTGTGGTGTGAAGAGGATGTTGTTCCTGTACTCAGTGAAAGAGTATATAGTGCTTATAGAATATAGACAGGAGAGAGAGAGAGAGAGAGAGAGAGAGAGAGCGAGAGAGAGCGAGAGAGAGCGAGAGAGAGAGAGAGAGAGAGAGAGAGAGAGAGAGAGAGATGCCCGTCAGCCTGAGGCTGTCCAGCCCCTGTGTTTCCGACCTGCTTGACTCTCCATCGTAATCCAAACTATCTCCAGGAAGACTGGGGGATAGCTTTCACCATCGGCAGCCATGCCCCTGGGCCAGGGACACTCACAGAGGTAGAGAGACATAGAGACGGACATACAGAGAGATAGGAGAAAGTTAGGGAGGAAGAGAGAGCGCACGGCAGAGAGAGCATGATACAGAGCGGTAGGAAAAGAGGAAGAAAGACAGAGAGAGAGAAAGAGACCTGACCAAAGAACACAGGTCCTCAAGTGACAGCTCTTTCCTCTCCTCTCACGGGACTATCAATATGCTCATTGTCTCGTTGGGAGCAGGGCTGTTTACAGACACTGGGTCTGGGGAAACCGAACATGAGACGTGTTGAGGAGACACAAGAAGAAGGGCAGGCTCAAGGGCTGTAGGTCAGAGGGCGTTTCTCTAATCATGTCTTGATCGAGCCTAATATCAGGGGCAGGAGCCCTTCCGTTCAACTGAAAACGGAAACGGAAACGAAAAGGGTCAACTTGTCAAGCCCCCCTGGGTCAACAACGGACGACAAACTAGGAGCAGAGAGAGTTGGTAGAAGAGAGATATATACTGCTCATTAAGGCCACTACCAGGAATAAGAGACTGATATGCTGTGTGTGTGTGTGTGTGTGTGTGTGTGTGTGTGTGTGTGTGTGTGTGTGTGTGTGTGTGGTTCATGTGATAGTGTATCCTTTGTGTACATTTGAGGAAATACATTGTAATTAGTTCCTTGGAGTGAAGCAAAGGGGTCTACAGGCTCACACACACAACACACTCCCACACACAGGGACACACACACACACACACACACACACACACACACACACACACACACACACACACACACACACACAGACACACACACAGACACACATACACACAAACACACAGATACCCAGCAGCAGCAACAGCGGTACAGTGTAAAGGAAGTCTGGTGAGTGTGTGTGTGTGTGTGTGTGTGTGTGTGTGTGTGTGTGTGTGTGTGTGTGTGTGTGTGTGTGTGTGTGTGTGTGTGTGTGTGTGTGTGTGTGTGTGTGTGTGCGTGTGTGTAAATAATTCATAACTGTGTGTCTGTGGCTCGTCGGACGGAAGGCCCTAATGAAGCCGACAGCGTCTTGATTTACTTTCCCCTGCCAAGACATCATGAATAAACATCAGCCGGGCTAATTAAACCCCAGCGCTGCGCTGGCTAGAGTAGTGCCGTCGTTATCAGTAAACAAGGAGCATGGATGGCTCTCTCTCTCTCTCACGATTCCGCACTCCCAGGGATTAGACGGCAGCAGCAGAATAGCAATAGCAGAGGCGAGAGGTTCCGCGCTACATGGGTCTTCAGAGACTCACTAGTGCTGGGCGGAAGGAAAGAGCAAGGGAACATTTTCCAGGATCGTTTATAATTTGCCGGGAGAGTGAAGGAGAGGAACTGGGTAGATGGTGGAGAGGAACTTGGTAGAGTTGTTGTGTCGCTGCCGTTCCTTGAAAGAGGTGTTCCTCTGCCCTTCTTCTCGGCATTGGGAAGCCCTTTGACACTATACGAGCTAAGGGTATGGTACTGAGGTACTATGATTTAACCCTGACTTACCCTTACAAATCTTGGAGCTCTAACTAATCAAATCTTGATACAAACAATCTAATCTTATCTAATACGATCAGATGGAATCTCATCTAGTGTAATCTAAACTTATCTGGTGTAATCAAATATCCTTTATTCTAATGTAATCTAACATTATCGAGTCTAGTCCACTCTAGTGTAATCCAACCTAATATACTCTAGTCTAATCGAATCAACTTTCATCTGGTCTAATCTGCTCCAGCCTAATCTGTCTACTCTAGGTAATGTAATCAAATCTAGCCTAATTGTATCTAGTCCACTGTACTCTAGTCTAGACGATTCTACTCTAGGCAACTCTAGTCTCGACTACTCTAGTCGACTCGAGTCTTGACTGCACTACTCTAGGCTACTCGAGTCTTGACTGCTCTACTCTCGTGGACTTGTGTCTCATCGAATGCGTTCCTCCCCAGCGTGCAACTGCAACCTGCATGCCCGGCGATGCCGGTTCAACATGGAGCTGTACAAGCTGTCGGGGAGGAAGAGCGGAGGCGTCTGCCTCAACTGCCGCCACAACACGGCCGGGCGGCACTGCCACTACTGCAAGGAGGGCTACTACCGGGACCTGGCCAAGCCCATCTCCCACCGCAAGGCCTGCAAAGGTACACTCTCCCGCCCCCCGCTGCTCGCTTTGCCCCGGCGTTCAGCAGCTCCCCACTTTGATCCCTCCCTCCCATCCGGAGAGGGGAACGTTTGAGGTCAGCAAGTGAGACGCTGCCAACAATGTGGTATGAGTTTGGGGCTACATGCGCTCGCCCTTGGCGTATTACATTGCTAAAATATTCATATTAAAATACTTTAATACTTACAAATGTACGTTACATTTTGCTTGTGGCCTGGGTTTACTATGAGGTAAACTAGGAATGCTTTAAAGGTAGAGGAAGATGGAACCACACACACGCACACCCAGATGCATGCACACACGCACACGCACACACACACACACTCACACACACACACACACACACACACACACACACGCACACACACACACACACACACACACACACACACACACACACACACACACACACACACACACACACACACACACTCACAAACATGCTGCAGTGCACACACACACACACACACACACACACACATACACACACACACACACACACACAGACACACACAGACACATGCACAAACACACATACAAGTGCTAGTCCTTACATTCCTGAGTCTCTCTCTCTCTCTCTCTCTCTCTCTCTCTCTCTCCCTCCCTCTCTCTCTCTCTCTCTCCCTCTCAGCGGGAATGAGCTCGGGGTGTGTTAGGATAGTGCGGGTTGGGGGGGGCGGAGGGGCGGGGTTAGCCGCCCTTGTATTGACAGTGAGTTATTTGGCTTGGTTTAAAGAGGGGAGATGGGGTGTTGACACTGACAGGAAAAGCAAAACAAACAGAGCGGAGGTGTGAAGTGATCCCCGCTGGAGGTCAGGGGTCAATGAGACCAAAGAGTTGATCCAAGCAGAGGAGAAGAAAGGTTTGGGGAGGGAGAGAGATTATTCTGTCTCTATTTTTAAGTCAATTTGACATGCTCTAAATTGACACATTTGATTGCAATGTCGTAATGTTACACTGCTTTGTATACATAAGCTTCCCGTGCCTTAAAAAAAACCCTTTTGAATTGAGTTTCATTGAATTGAATTGAGAGTGAGAGAGAAGGAGAGAGCTGTGGAGGTGCAGCAGTGGGAGATGAACACACAGGGGCCGAGTGGGATAGGTCTGGGCGATCGCTACGCATCTGCTATGGTGTGGGGGCGGGTGGCGTGATGTAGGGTGACAAATGGGAGGAGGTGGGAGGCTGGTTCACCTGAGGGAATTCAGGAAGGGCCTAGAGAGAGGAAGGAAGGAAGGAAGGAAGGAGGAGGAGGAGGAGGAGAAAGGACCACACCTCCACACAGGTGTGGGCTTCCTCTCTACTCCCCCCCCCCCCCCCCCCCCCCCCTCCCAGCCAATAAGGGTCAGAGAATGGAGGGGTGCGGGTGGGTGGGCGGGGCAGGGGACCCCCTCCTGTGGATAGAAGGAGAGATAACAGGAGCAGAAGCCCTGTGCAACAAGCCTGGACTGCAGCTCTACACGCACACCCACGTACACACACACACACACACACACAAACTCATGCATGCACACCTATCCGCGTATGTGCCCACATACATATGAGTGGGCGCACACATAAACAAACAAATAGAAACCCACACTCACACACACACACACACACACACACACTGTCGCATGCACACACACACACACACACACACACACACACACACACACACACACACACACACACGAACACAGACACACAGGCGTAAAAGACACATTTACAAACACAGATGATCTTATACAGACGCATCTCAGAACACAGTCTCCCGGTGATGGCTCCTCCTCTGTGTGCTTCAGATTGCTCACTTCCAAGGGCGGCCCTATCGAACTATTAGCTGCCCGGTGACAGTCTCAGCCGGCGGTTTCCCACATCATCTCACCAGGAAGTAAATAAACAAACGGACCAATCAGTCAGCTTGACACAAGGCATTTGTGTGAAGTTAAAACATCGCTGGAGGAATGCCGTGTTGGTTTAGAAAGAGACAAGCCCAGTTGAAAGACGCGCTCTGTTTTCATCTGTCACCTCTGCTCGGTCCTGTGGTTTCAGTCTTCTTCTCTTTTTCCGGGACTTCAGGTTCATATTTGTTTGAATTTGATCACGTTCAGAACCGTCAGTTAGTCACTGTGCCCTTCTGTTTCGGGACCAACGTCAACCATTTAACTGTTAAACGTATACTCTCACCCCTGAAAACCCCAAACGACACTTCCTTAGCATTTCACGCGTAGATTAAACAAAGCCTGCATTAAAAGCCGGCATTCAATCTCTAACCGCATTCAACCGCTAGATGCATGTGACATCCTCTGCATGAACACTCCTTTATAAGAAAATACAACAGAAAACCCAACAAGAAGCCCCCCCCCCCACACACACACAGTACACACCACCCCATCCATTCATCTGCTGACGAACGACATGGCTAAAGTGACTATAACACCTTGGCGGTGTGTCTGGCCCCATTCCTCTTTCAGCTCGGAATGCAAACATACATATATCATCCCAGAGACACCGTGTAGCATTAACCCCCACGCTTTGCTATGGCTAGCCGGCTAGCTAATATGAAGGTGGGGTGGTGGGGTTTAACCTCTTTCGGTTTTGGGCTGTTTTTACATCCCTCATTGTGTGTCCCAGACCTAATTCGTACAGCATCCCATAATAATCCACTCCCCTGGGAGATAGAGGGTGGTGTGGGTTAGATGACTGGAGGTGCAGTACAGTTTTATCACTGCTTTAAATAGAATCAAATAAATATTTATATTTATATTCACTTTTATCAAAGTGTTATTTTCACTCACACTGATAAATGTGTGTCAGGCAGACAAGCGTTAAAGGAGGAAAGGATCCCATATTATTGACCACAGGAAAAACCGCTAACCTTGAGGTTGGAAGAAATTCATATTTTGAAGCTTCATTTGCCTGCGCGCTGTCAAGATGGAACTGGTTGTTGGGGGACAAGGTTTGCTATGCATGTATTATAAACTCTCTTTTGATAGCCACCGCTGCTTATCGAAAAATAAAGTAACAAATCATCCACCACCATGCAGTTTTACCACTCGGTCGTGCCCGTCTATACCAACTCTGCTTCGCTTGTTTTCTATCTTCATGATAACATATTTCTTGATCAGCACAATTAGCTAAAGTCTCAGTTTAAATTACTGAATGTATTCAAGGAAAATTATTTCTAAATTGAAATTACCTGCTTGGCATCATCAGCAGCTTTATCATTGTTAACCTTTTCATTTTCAAACATACACACACACATGCAACATCAATAAGATCAGTTATGAAAGAGGTTATGCTTGTTAGGTTGACTGTAGGCCGTACAGTGTGGGTCCTTTCCAAATGTTTCCGAAAGCACACACAAACACACACACGCACGCACACACACACACACACACACACACACACACACACACACACACACACACACATATAAACATACATACACACAAACACACAAACTTACAGACACACATAGATAAACACACACATACACACACACACACACACTCATATAAACACACACATACACAGACACGGACACAGAAATACACCTACACACAGACACACACACACACACACACACACACACACACACACAAACAAAGACACACACACAGTCACACACACACACACACACACACATACACACACACATATACCCACAAACACACCTCCACATGGGTCTTCAGCTTGCCTGGGCTCTTTCCATTCGCTGGCCTCCCATCTGACTATAAACACATTTCATCATCATTCATACAGAAAAAAAACATGTCAGGGCCTTTGTTCAGTGCTATTTCTGAAACTTGCCAGAATTTGCCCGCACCAGCCCCCCTCTACCCCTCCAGCCGTCCACACTAAGGTGATCATAAGCAAAGCAGCGCTGTACAGTGATACTGTAGTTTGTGATTACATCCCCGCTGAATTACATCTGGTATCTCTGCTAAGTACCTCCACTCTGACAGAGGTTAGGCTTACCAAGTGCACCTCGTCTCTGGAGCCAAGGGAAACAATCTGAAAAACTTTATTTCGATATGACAAACATATGTGCAATATAATGTTCTCTCTTACTCTCTGCCTCTCTCTCGTTGTATATTTATTTGTGCGGTCTCTCTATATATATGTTTGAAGTCTTTCTCTCTTCCTTTGTATTTGTTTACTATACCTCTATCTCTCCATCTCTATCTGTTTGTTTGCTATGTCTCTATTGCTCTCTATCTGTATATTATTGTTCTGTCTCTCTATATATCTGTATTTGTTTTCTGTGCCTCTCTCTCTCTCTCTATAGGATTTCTCTGTCTCTCTCTCGCTTTCTGTATTTGTTTGCTATGTCTTTCTCTCTGCATATATTATCTCTGTCTCTTGCTCCCTCTCAGTCATCTCTCTCCTCTACCTGCACAGAGCAGTCTCTCTGTGAGCCCATTCCTCAGTCCCGAGCTCTCAGGTTCACAGAACCATAAGTCCCCGTAGCTCTCGAAGGAGATCCAACTGCAGAACTAATTGCTCACTGTCATGCAGACTGCAGCATGCAACATGTACAACACTGACGTCAAGGGACTGGCTAATTATTCACTGAAATGAGTGCACATAATTATGTGTGTACGTGTGATTCCAATATGATCTATTTCTTATTGTTGATCTGCAGTGCAAACATAAACTGTTAACTTTTTAATCCTCTTGTGTGCAACTGGAATTTTGTCAAGAATATTGTTGTTTGTGTTTCTGTGTGTGTGTGTGTGTGTGTGTGTGTGTGTGTGTGTGTGTGTGTGTGTGTGTGTGTGTGTGTGTGTGTGTGTGTGTGTGTGTGTGTGTGTGTGTGTGTGTGTGTGTGTGTGTGTAAGTGTAAGTGTGCGTGTGTGTGTGTGTGTTGGTTTACTTCACAGATTAATCTAAGTGGGAGGGAGGGGGAACATTGCGGTTGAAAGACAAACAGATGTAGTGAGGGTTGGCAGCGGTGGGCAGCCATGGCCCTGGGTGGTCCGTTTAGAAACCTAGATACCACACTTCACTCTGGTGTCTACATGTGAAAGATCCCTTTTGGACAGATCAACTGAACAAAAATACCACAAAAGGTGTACTTATTGGATGGGTCAAAAGCAGAGAAAGTTTTTTTTCCACAATGGGACCATAAAGGATACGGTAACTTAACTTATTCAACCTAAGAAAAATATCAAATCACCGAATATGCTGAAATGGCTGTCATAAACTACGATTTCAACCAATAAAAACACAGTTAAAATGGGATTACAGTAACTTTGTTTGACAACTGTGGCTATGTCACTATAAACCATGCAAAATGCATCTCTCCTAAGCCTAGAAATGTGTCACATTACAAAATGCAGTCCCATCTTTAACTTACATTTAAATGTTTTTACTCCAGGTTTAGATAGCGTTTAGATTAAGATCATATTATTATAACACCTGTTGGATCACTTAATTTGATTGAATTAGTTAACTAATGGCAAAAAGCCTTTGGGTTGACAGATAGAGACACTAGAGTTACCAATGATATTCCTTCTTCCTGACCTCTCTTTCCCTCAAAACCTGTTGACAGTTAAATTAATGTGTTATATTGGATTAAGTTTCTCCACATTTAAGCGCAAGTGGCATCAGTGTATAATTACACAAGTCAGTGGAACCATATCAAACATATTTGCATACAGAAGAAGAATGTATCCATGATTGGTCGATGGTCTGTTTCAATTAGTGTAACTTTTAAACAACGATGTTTACTCCCCATGCGTCTATTGGCACAGTAGGGCTT
Organism: Gadus macrocephalus; assembly: GCF_031168955.1. Taxonomy (NCBI): domain Eukaryota; kingdom Metazoa; phylum Chordata; class Actinopteri; order Gadiformes; family Gadidae; genus Gadus; species Gadus macrocephalus. The sequence continues at coordinate 7,374,974 of NC_082384.1, forward strand.
TTTGTATTAATCCCATATACACATTTTTCTTTGGCAAAAGAACGTTGAAACATATTTTCTTTCATGACATCACTTTGTTTTACGGAGTTCCTAAGAGAGAATTCAGATTTCAACATTTTTTCCATTAGAACACAAACACACTCACACACACAAAAACACACACACACACACACACACACACACACACACACACACACACACACACACACACACACACACACACAGACACACACACACACACACACATGCACACGCACACAAACATGCACTAGCATAGGTACAGGCAAATATGCACGAAGCCCCAACATCCTAGCTGCTTCTAGGTTATCATTGTGATCAATAACTGGATCTTTTGTGATCAATACCTCTTATCTGTTGAGGGGGAGCAAGGAGCTCATCAGAATAGAATACCAGATCTAAGAGGCTGGGTTTGGGTTGGCTTTGTTCCAGCAGCTAACAAATGATTGTTATTGGCACAGAAGAACAGAACACACACACACCCACACACACACCCACACACCCACACACACAACACACACACACACACACACACACACACACACACACACACACACACACACACACACACACACACACACACACACACACACACACACACACACACACACACACACACACATATGCACACACGCACACACACACACACACACACGCACACCCAAAGAGAGGAGTGTATAACTGGGATGGAGGGGGGGGGGGGGGGCTCAGACTTCAAACACACACTTTATGGTAAACGATCACCCGGCTTCAGAAATTCTCACGTTTTGAAACCTCAGCCTCCACCGGAGCAGGGCCTCCGCGGCCCGGTGTTAAGCCCTCCCCCTCTGTTCTCCTCTCCTCTCCCTTGTTAACCAACATCGCTCTTGGATCTTTTATGTGCGGGCCGCGGCGGCCGGGAACCCTGACTCACGCTGGGCAGTCGACTCTCCTGCTGAACAACAAGCAGACGGTTATACAAAGGGCGGAGGTTTCAGGTGCGGTTGTGAAGTAAAACTACGTTTTTTTTATTTGTGCCCCCTGGAAACAAAACAACGATAGGATCCCCCTATTGGTTAATAATTCGAGGAGAGAAAAAAGCACCTTTGTCGTCGGGCCGGGGGGGGGGGGGTGGAGGGAGAGCACTCGGAGGACAGTGTGACCTGAGGCAGGGGCCTCCCGCTCGCTCCCCCCTCCTATCTCCCAGGCCTTCTGGAGAGGAGCACACACTCAGCAGCTAAGTGGCCACACACCACAGAAGGCTCTGCCACTGAGGAGTCACTCGGAGGGTCCCGACTGACTGCATCGCAGGGCAGTCAGTCGTACCGGTCGGTCGGGAGGTGTTTCTCCGCCAGCAAGGCGTCTCCATAGTACTCATCATGACACGCTGGGTCAGGAAGTGAGACAGGTTCCCAGTTCATGAAACCGGTCAGAAAGGTTATGCTAATACTTGGCTACCCGTTAGATGACTCATGATTCAACTCCGCCAGTTGAACCAGGCAATCATCCAGCCAATAAACGAGGCAGTCCTACAGCCAGTAAACCAGGCAGTCCTCTAGCCGGTAAACCAGGCAGTCCTCCAGCCAGTAAGCCATCTGCCCAGCCACTCCATCAGTCAGAGAGGAGTGCAGGAAGTGGATGTGAGGGAGGAGGACGGCTGTGTGTGTGTGTGTGTGTGTGTGTGTGTGTGTGTGTGTGTGTGTGTGTGTGTGTGTGTGTGTGTGTGTGTGTGTGTGTGTGTGTGTGTGTGTGTGTGTGTGTGTGTGTGTGTGTGTGTGCGCGCGTGTGTGTGTGAGAGTGAGTGTGTGCATTTGGGGAGTGGGTGTCTCCCACCTGTTGACCATGTGCTGTGCACCTTGATTTACTGGCAGCCTGTGGGCTTTGTCTGTGTGTGTGGTGTGTGTGTGTGTGTGGGTGTGTTAGTGTGGTGTGTGTCTGTTTGTGTGTGTGTGTGTGTGTGTGTGTGTGTGTGTGTGTGTGTGTGTGTGTGTGTGTGTGTGTGTGTGTGTGTGTGTGTGGTGGATGTTCTGTTAAAGCACACATGGCTGCAGCGCTCTAGAGCTCCACGCTCAGACTAAGCCCTGCTGCTCCAGCTCCACTGACAGGCCCCCTAATTTACCGGCCTCTGGACGTGCCGGCCTGGTCTCCATGCTGTTTACTGGGCCTCCTGCAGTGGTGTGAGCGTGTGTGTTTGTGTGTGTGTGTGTGTGTGGGCGTGTGAACTAACCCCACAAACAGCGAGGCAATGAAAGCAGTGACAGATTGGTGGGTGCAGAAGTCCTAATCGGCACACACCCTTTAAAGAAAAGATTAGGGAGACACTCACACACACACACACACACACACACACACACACACGCACACACGCACACAGTTCAAGACTGTGTGTTTGTCAGAGTGGGATAAGAGTAGAATCAGGGGAAATTGACAATAGAGATAAAGGAGAGAAAGTGATAGAGAGAGATTGAAAAGCTGATGTTTATTCAAGAAGTGAACAAATATAATTATATAATTTAATTATTATTTTAGGGAGTAATTACATTAATAACAAATCTGTTTTTATCACGGAACAGAACATACTTCTTTAGGCTAGCCGCAGCGTGGATCACCCAGGGTGTTCCAAACAGTTGCTATTGCACAGTTCTTCACTCAGATGACCAGAGAACAATGCATAAGGAATAAACGTTGTTGTTTGTTTACCAACTTAATCAGATGAATTTCAAATGTCCTTCTGCGGTGCTCTGCACTGATTGTTTTTCGCGTTGTCATGGAAACATCTGTTCGACAGTTCTGACATGTTTTGATTTGTAGCGCATTGATTTAAAAAAAAGGTGTCCAGTATTAACCCCCCCACCCCCCTGAACAACAGGCGGTCACGGTGCAGTCAGAAACAACAGGCGTACCTACTAATTACCCCTTTAAGAAGAAAAAAACACCAAGCAGAATTAGACGATGCCTTTGATTTTGTAAGAGTGACAAGTGACACAACACAGAATAGAGAGAGAGATGAACACACCCCTTGGGCTGAAAGTTAGACTCACACAAACCTTCCACGCAGAAAATAATAGTGTAAACAGGGTCTCCAAGCGACCAGATAGCTCTGTTTTTCTTGCTGTGCTACTTGAATGAAGTATCCCACAGCTGGGCAAGGCTTCGTTCTGAGGCAGAAGGGCCGATTTTTCTCCCGCTCAAATCCAGTCCTGTATTGTCTCTGGGCCAGTCCCCCAGTATTCACACAACCTGGGATCAAAAAGAATCACTTGCGGTCGCTGGTTACTCCACATTTATTCAAAATGTGTCAGGGATTTGGCCCTGAGATCCAGTCGTGTTAGTCAGTAATGTGATCTAGAATTGGACTAAGTACTGGGGGGCGGGCTGGGTTCGAAAGTGATGACATTCCTGGAGCATGTGTGCTGAATGGACCCCCCAGTCCGGGAGGAAACGTGACGAGCGTTCAGGGTTGGCCATCAAAGCGCTGCATTAATCAGGACCAGACAATTAGGATTAGGCTTCATGATTTGATCCTCTTGTAAACACGCTTGAACCCTTTGCTCTGTCTGTCTCATGCAAACTTATGTATGCATATCTGAACATATACATGCATGTGTATGTATATTTCTGTCTGTCTTTGTGCACCTCTTAACCTGTCTCACAGCTCACCTGCTGCCTCTGCTGTTGTTGGCACCACCACTGCTGTCCATGCTGTCGTGCACACACACACACACACACACACACACACACACACACACACACACACACACACACACACACACACACACACACACACACACACACACACACACACTTCTTCCTTTGTGTATAGATGTACGAATGCAATGTCCCCACGTTCACCTTTATGTATGCGTTTGTGTGTGTGTGTGTGTGTGTGTGCGTGTGCGTGTGCGACCACTCACTGTGCCTCTCTCTCTTCCTCTTGTTTCCTCACAGCATGTGATTGCCATCCCGTGGGCGCCGCTGGCAAAACCTGTAACCAAACCACGGGCCAGTGTCCCTGTAAGGACGGGGTGACGGGTATCACGTGCAACCGCTGCGCTAAAGGCTTCCAGCAGAGCCGCTCGCCCATTGCCCCCTGCATAAGTACGTGGACACCACAGCCTCTGCCGTGCCTTATGTGATGCTGCCCATAGATCACGAATGCACATGCACACACACACACACACACATACAGGACCTGTTTTCATGAGGACGCGTCAGAGGTCGGCAGAGTGGGAGTTTTCAGGGTCCCAATGTTAAAAGCTGTCCCCGGTTTTGGTCTGTATTTGTATGTGAGCTCGGTGGCTAACCCGTTTATCTGTTAGCACGTTTAGAGACATGCGCGTGAAAAAACTGTAGGCCGAACAACTTTCCATGGGTGTATACCTAGAAGTGCACGTTTATGCATGGGAACAATATTTTGAATGTGGGGGGACTTCCTTTTACCTAGACGAACACTCATGTACTCACACACACACACACACACACACACACACACACACACACACACACACACACACACACACACACACACACACACACACACACAAGCACACACAATGAAACCTTACTTTGGAACATGCCATTTAAAGTGCTAAGTGTAACGAGTGTGACTACGGCCATCGTTCGTCTTCCTCCTCTCTTCCATCTGCTTCTCTTCAGACAAGCCCTTCGTGTCGGACTGTCAGTGGTCCAGTCACGTTAATCTCCCAGTTTAAATAAACACACTGTTTAAACCGCAGCCCCCGGGTTATGGGGGATAAGAAGCCCTAACTCTTTGTTGGTTTCTCCAAGAGTCTCGCAAGCGATTCGCAAAAGGCCGGCGAGATCGTTAGCAGGAGCGACACGACGGGTCTTTACAGAACATCCTGTGAGAGAAAACACATGACGCTGGAGGGGCGAACGCTCTCAGAACTTTTCTGTTCTACTTGTTCTCAACAGCTGATGGTCTGTTAATCCAGGGGCTTACTCAGGTTGCAGCCGGGAGGGAACATCCGATGCCACGGGAGGCTATAAGGTATCGGAGGGAGGGTGCGAAGGCGGAATCACAGGTTTCGCTGCGAGTTCTGCTATTTTTAATTGGCCCATTGTACCACTGTAAGACAACAGCATTTTAATTGGTTGCTTCAATTTAATTGGATACAAGGGATTAAGGCGTTAACATCATAGATCTGAATAGGGATCTCGCTGGGAAACGAGGGCATTTAAAGAGACAGCGCAGATAGCTCATGTCTCTGAGTTTAACTGGGGGGGGGGGGGTGCACTCTGGAACAGGGGTGGGGGAGAGTTTGTTTGGCCCATTAGGTTTAGCAAAAAGAGCTAGCCAAGTTTCATTTTAGCAATGAGTCACATTATATCGGTGACATCATCTATACAAGCTTAAGCTGGGTAGCAGAATCTCCACGAGCTGGTTATAGGAAACATGCTCCCTGACTTAGAGGGCCGTGCGTGGCTGCTTGGGTCCTGCTTGGAAGACGTTCAGGCCCACGTTGAGCACCACCAGCTCCTCCCTATTGGCAGCCAGAGCGGCCATTGTTGTCGATACATTTCAACATATGGTTGGTTCTGTCTTATGTCCACAAATAAACATTATGGCATGTGTGGGATTATGGCCGTGCCTCGCAGTCACTATGAATTTGCGTACATTTGGGAAGTACACGTCCCTAAAAGTTACAGTAATTCAAAATGCGGGGGAGAGATTAAGTGAAAGATGTACTGACCGTATGTACAGTGCATCAGTAAATATCTATTTGACAAATGGTTTTAGTATCTATGGGAACGGGGAGCAGGGAATAACTTGCACGTCAGCAGAACACTCCCTGTCCCCGTGGAGATTGTGTGGAAATCTCTCGAAAACTGTTCACTTATTGTTCCGCGAACTGACGGATGATTTGATCAAATACTTTTGGAAAATCTCATCTGTCATGCCAAGTCGTTAAATATAGTCCCCAATAGAACCAGGGAGATCTAGCAGACGGAGCTGGAATACAAGTCTAATGAATAATGTATTTTCCTACTCTGGAATGGAGAATGGTTTTTTTTTGTGTGAAAATAAGAGGTTATTTCCTTGTGTTGTCAGCGCAGCTATAGCAAAACTGCTGTTGAAGCCCCCTCCCCCACAGCCTCCCGTTCCTTTGTACCTTCTGAGCTTCCATACATTGTTGTGTCTCAACAAAGTCCCTGTTTGCCACTCAGCACTTAAGGGCCTTATCTTGGCCCTCTTCTCCCCTGCCCACACTAACAAAGTTGCAATCTTCAGCGTTTTGTGTGCGAGTGTTTGTGTGTTTGAGTGTGTTTGTGTGTTTGAGTGTGTGAGTGAGTGTGTGAGTGTGTGAGTGTGTGTATCTCTGTCATCTGTTGTCATCCTGCTCCGGCTTTAGAGATAACAGGGGGCTGCTTCACGCATGGCTTTCTCCCAGTGTCCACTTACTACCACACACACGTGCACGGGCATGCACGCACACACACAAACACACACACACACACACACACTCAAAGATTAGAGAGGAAGACCTGAGAATGGAGTCTAAAAGAGCTGGTGTTTCAGTTGCCCCCCCCCCCACCCCTCCCCAGGGCAGCTGGTCCTACGGGGGCCTGAAGGAAGCAGACAGGGAGGAGAACAGATTAGAACAGTAACATCGTTCTCAGCCCTCACATCGAATGGAGGCCGGTGTTCCCCTTTTGATCTAATCTTCCGAGTCGTTTGTTTTTTCTCCACCTGAGCCGGCTGTAAGGATACAGTGTTTTCTTCTTCCTGACTACAGGCCCCTATAACAATAAGAAAAAATGTCCCGACACTCACGATAACATGACAGGCTTGTCTGTCGAACAGAGGAGAAGAATGCGAAACAAACAGATCGAATGGGCCGACGATATTCCTTATACCTATTTTAGGTTTCAGTTCCTACACCGGCAAGCATGAAAAAACACATGCGTGTGCAGAGCACTCACACACACACACACACAAACAAATTCACATGCATGCAAGTTATGACTGTTCATTGACTGCACTACGGTGGATATTAATCAAATATGAATGACTATGAGCAGAGTTTGCGCAACGTGACGGAACCGATGTCGCTTTGTGTCCTGTGTCACGTTTCCCCCGGAGCAGAGATTCCTGTCGCACCTCCCACGACGACGGCCAGCAGCACGCAGGAGCCCTCCGGTGAGTCCTCGTACTTCTACTAACTAACGGGGATACAGTGTACGGGTTTCAACTACTGCTGCTGCTGCATCTTCTCAAGGGCACACCGGATGTAGGTGTCCTCCACTATCGCCTGAACGATGGAGCGGTTTGGGGATGATGCACGTGAGAAGATGCGTACACGACCACGCATGTGCTGTAGTTCGTAGGACATCAACTCGTGCAGGATAAAAAATCGGAATGCTAATAGGATCAGGGAGAGAGGGAGGGAGGGAAGGGGGTGAGGAGGCTGGGAGCCAGTTTGGGTGTTCCCAAGACTTCCCGCCAACCCCTTGCCAAAATATTATTTCTTTCCTGAGCGGGTGTGAAAACACGGCATCAAGTGGAAATTGGTTCCCTGTTGCCTTCCCGCGTGGTTATTAGTATTTCATGAATATTAAATCAATTAGCAGAGCTCTGACATGGCTCTGCTTTAATCTCTCCCACTTCAGCCAATTAATGCGTCTAACTGCGGCCCAGCAGGACACTGCAGCTCCAGGGCTCAGACGGCTGCCCTGATTGGCTGCCTTTGGATTTCTCTCTCTCTCCCTTCCTCTCACTAGATCATCCTCCCTTCCTCTCACTAGATCAACCCCCCCCCCCCCCCCCCCCTCCACTTGCCCCTTCTCTCAATTTTTTCTGATGTCTCTTACCAATTCTTTCCTATCTCTTGCTCTCACTTTCATATGTTTGGTGTCAGAAGAGGAGGGTGAGGGTTCTGCGGTAGTTTAATGCTGGGACAAAGAGGAGGGTGAGGGTTCTAAGGTAGTTTTAATGCTGAGCAGAGGAGTGGCTGGTTCTAAGGTAGTTTTAACGCTGAGCAGAGGAGTGGCTGGTTCTAAGGTAGTTTTAACGCTGAGCAGAGGAGTGGATGGTTCTAAGGTAGTTTTAATGCTGAGCAGAGGAGTGGATGGTTCTAAGGTAGTTTTAATGCTGAGCAGAGGAGTGGCTGGTTCTAAGGTAGTTTTAACGCTGAGCAGAGGAGTGGCTGGTTCTAAGGTAGTTTTATTGCTGAGCAGAGGAGTGGATGGTTCTAAGGTAGTTTTAATGCTGAGCAGAGGAGTGGATGGTTCTAAGGTAGTTGAATGCTGGGAGGAAGAGGAGGGTGATGGTTCTATGATTGTTTTAATGCTGGGAATAGGAGGGTGATGGTTCTATTGTAGTTTTGATGCTGGGAACTGTAGGGAATACAAGCCTAGCCCTGATTCAGTGAAGGATACATCATGTTGTTTGATTATTAATAATAGTATGCCCTACATACTGGTCTAAAGGGTCGTTTTATGAATGCGATTACAAAACTACTGAACTCTCAAAACAACACCTATTACAATATTAAGTAATTGAGCATCAGATCATTTTTATCCTTAGTGACTTACAGTGATGTCACACGTCAGCATCTGGAGATTGTGCCTCTTGTTGAAGGATGTCTGATGTCAGGGTTTGAACAGAGACGCAAAGCTGTTTCCACGACTTTATCGTCTGGAGCGTCAGTCCTACAACCGTATCTCATCCATTGTAGAGGGATCCAACGCATGGAAACGAAGATGTTTACTATGTGAGCACCATAAACCTGGAGGGCCTTGGGTAGGAAATTGACACATGTGATGCCAACAAAAAGCGAGACGTAGCTTCTGTGAATTGCCTGCAAACACAGGATGTAGGTTCTGTTCCTCCTCTGTTCCTCCCCGCGGTGGAAAAACGGAGTCATCCTGCACGGGGTGAATTCCTGTTGCCTTGCACTGTCCGCTTCACACATCCAGGAATGCACACGCGTGCTTGTGTGTGCTTGCACATGTGTCCATGTGTATCTGTGTGACACAGTGCGTGTGGAAAAGTGGGAGGTGTTCTTCATCGGTGATCTGATTGTGGATTTGGATGCATTTTATCTTCAGAAGGCGCCACACACGTTATGGTGCCAACATTAAATCAAGGCTATGGGTCTGAAGATCACAAGTCTTGCTGTAGACAGGCCGTGGGTAGGTCAGAGTAGCTAGCACAGGTTGGTTGACTTAGTCACTGTCGGGTAGAGAGTCATGGGTTAGCCTTACTTGCTAGTTGGCATCTCTGCCAGCAGTAAATTCCTGAAATCATCAATATGGGATTCTTCCAATCATTCTACATAGGGATAGGGTGTTTCAATAACCGAGTTTTACTGAAAAAGGACATTGCACACAACTTGTCTGTCCAATCACAGTGTCTGTTTTGGATGATGAATTCATACACAATGTCTTTGTGTGTGAGCGCCTTCATCGGTATGTGTACGTGTGTGTGTGTGTGTGTGTGTGTGTGTGTGTGTGTGTGTGTGTGTGTGTGTGTGTGTGTGTGTGTGCGTGTGTGTGTGTGTGTGTGTGTGTGTGTGTGTGTGTGTGTGCGAGGCTCCCGAGGGGGGGGCTCCTCCTGCAGCTGTTGTGGGGGCTCTCGGAGGTCCCTAAGGCGTCTCTGACAGCTAGGATTGACAGCGCGGTCAGGGTGCTGCTGCTACACCCCCCCAAAACCGTTTTTCTTCTTCTACTTCTACTTTCAATCTCCTTCTCCTCCTCTCTCCAAACCCCCCCCCCCCCCCCAATCCCCCTCTTGAGTTTCACGCCTAGGCTTCAGGGGGCTCTGTGGGTGGTGCAGGAGTATCTACCCCCTCCATGATAGTACATAGTTCCTCTGTCGTCGTCGTCCCCACACATCATTCCTCTACGCAGGAATGCGTCCACTTTTTAGGGGCGTAACGTAATTTTCCGCACCTCAATGGGGCGGGGGGGGGATCTAGGTTGAGACAAGTGAAGGAATGTCACTTTTCAAAAGACGGCACAAACGTAATCGTGCAAAAATGCAACTGCTCATCTTAAAAAAATTTTTTTTGGAATATGGTGTGGCATTCGTGGATCACCTGGAGACGTCCATCATTGATCCGGTACTGTTACCACTTGGGGAGGGTCGCTGCCCGCGGCCTGCATTCAAAACACTTCATGCACTGCCATTCAAACCCATATTTAATCCACACAAATACAGTGAAACCTCAAGTCCTCAGGGCGGGGGAGGGGGATTCAAACCGGCACACCCTCCTTATTCGAGCTGAGGCCGCCCTTTTCCACAGCAGTCCGACGACACACAATAGGCGGCTTCAGAAGCGGCCCTCCGTATAATGGGCTCTGAGGAGGGGTCGGCTGGAGGTGGAGAACCTTGATGGACACGCTGCTTATGACAGAACCTCTACCCCCGCGGACCACCCACACACCGCTGGGTCAGCGCAACAGGGGGCAGAGCACCGCGCATCTCCAGGGTTCTGGGCCTTCAGGACCGGCCTTGATCTGACTGAACAGAGGAGGACCCTGCTGTTAGACCCCGCGCTCTGTCCTCTGCCCCTACAGCCACGCAGCAGACCCCACGCTCTGTCCTCTGCCCCTACAGCCACGCAGCAGACCCCACGCTCTGTCCTCTTCACGGAAGAGAAAGAGGCAGAAGAAACCGATAACAGGGAAGCGATAGAACCACATCAAACCAAAAAGGAAGGAAAAACAGAAGGATGATAGCAAGTGAGGAAGAGAAATGGAAAGAATGGATAAGATTAAAGACATGACATGGGAAGGAAGGAGCAGAGTACACAGGACTAGGAGACTGGAGAAGCAAACGCATGCAGAACATAGAGCACCACAGAGGGGGCAGCTGGGAGGCCATGGGGGGCATGGATGGGTGGAGAGGGGGGGGGGGGGGGCAGAGCTGTTGACAGGGCAGTGGTGGACAGAGTAGTGGCCAGAGTGGTGGACAGGGGGTGTAAGGGGGATGGACATAGTCGTAGACAGGGGGTTGGAGAGGGGGGTGGACAGAGTGGTGGAGGGGAGGTTGGAGAGGGGGGGTGGACAGAGTGGTGGACAGAGTGGTGGAGGGGAGGTTGGAGAGGGGGGGTGGAAGTGGGACAGAATGGCTTGACGGAGGGTCTTGTGGAGAAAACGGAGTGGATATTAATTTGTCTCAAAGCAACCCCCTACTCTCCCTACACACACACACACACACACACACACACACACACTCCCTTCGCCGTGAACACATGGAGGCTGGAATGCGTGGCGAATACCTCCGCTGGCGCGGCCCAGACAAAACACACATTGTGCTGCTGGGTCACGGATGGTGTGAGCCGACACTCCCACGGGGTTATGACAGAGATGTCTGCGTGGCAACGCAATGTGGAGGGGATTAACCACTGGTGACCTGTGATGGCTCGCCCCCCCAGACCCCCAGACCCGTCTCTCAGGAGACGTACAGACTGTGAAAGCAACCGATGATGAGGAGGAGGAGGAGGAGGACATGGGGGGGATGATGATAATGATGATGAGGATGATTGTGGAAGATAACAGGGAGCAGCCATGCCTCTGTGTGTGTGTGGTTGTGTGTGCATGTGCATCTGTGTGTGAGTGTGTGTGCCTGCGTGCGTGTGTGTGCGTGCGTGTGACCGTGTGTGGGCATGCATGAGCCTGAATGTAAACGTGTGTGTGTGTGTGTGTGTGCATGCATGCTGGATATGCATGCATATGTGTGTGTGTGTGTGTGTGCGTGTGTGTGTGTGTGTGTGTGTGTGTGTGTGTGTGTGTGTGTGTGTGTGTGTGTGTGTGTGTGTGTGTGTGTGTGTGTGTGTGTGTGTGTGTGTGTGTGTGGGTCTCCGTGGCTGGAAGTGATCAGATGTTGTGATGGAACTCCTCCCTAGATTTTTGGGGCATGACTGGGATTCCACACACCCTGTTCAGAAGGAGGAGGAGGGCTGCGACTCACACTCATGTCATGCTGGGGTCTTATTACCAAACCGGGTCATAAAACACCAGAAGGAGAGACGAAGTCAGAACGTCCTTGCCATCTTTCTCCTGTTTGTTTTGTTACACCGTCACTGCCAGCCGGAGTGCCCACAAACTCTACAGTGAACAGTGATCCAGTGGGCAGCCCAGTCTGCAGCAGCTGAGCTGATCCAAAAGGCCTCGTACTGCAGCTATCGGCTCAGGAATCTTAAACAATATCTTGGGCCAGTGAGGGTCTCTGCATGGAGAGAAAACAAACCATACTATACTCACGGACAAAAGCTGAGCGAGCAAGAGGCGGGACTCCCCCCTCCTTCACACAATTTACTATACATATCTCCCCCCCCCCCCCCCCTCTCTCTCTCCATCTCTTTCTAACTTTCTCTCTTCCCAATCCCCCCTCTGTATCTGTCAATCTCTCTCTGGTCTTTATTTCTCTTTCTTAGTCTCTCCCCCCCTCGTCTCCATTTATTGCCCACTGGCAAAAGAGAATAGAGAGCAAATTAAAGAGAGAGGGGGAAAGAGCAAAGTATTTATATATGGAGGGGTAGGTTGTAATAAGTAAATTAAATATACATATTCAGAGCAACACGAACGAAGAAATAGGTGTGTCTCTGTATATAACTTAATTTCACGCTTTGTCTAATTCTCTTTCCCTCCCCTCTCTCTCCTTTCTCTCCTCTACCTATCTTCCCCCTCTGTCTTTCTCTCTCCCCCTCTCTCTTCTTCTCTCCCCTTCTCTCTCCCCCTCTCCTCCTCTCTCTCCCCCTCATCCTCTCATTCCCCCTCTCTTCCTCTCCCCCTGTCTCTCTCCTCCTCTCTCTCCCCCTCACTCTTTCTCTCTCCCCCTCTCTCTTTCTCTCTCCCTCTCTCTCCCCCTCTCATCCTCTCACTCCAGCTCTCTGTCTCTCTCCTCCTCTATCTCCCCTCTCCCCCTCTCTCCCTCTCTGTCTCTCTCCCTCTCTCTCCCCCTCTCCCCCCTCTCTGTCTCTCCCTCTCTCCTCCCCCCTCTCCCCCCTCTCTGTCTCTCTCTCTGGTGGGCTGGCCTGGGACCAGCTGCAGCACTACAGGCCCATGCTCAGCCAACAGCAGAGCAGGGCATGGCTCTGCTGTACCGGGCAGCACACTGGGCCCTATAATCTAATTACATGCTTTATTTGCCCCAATTTGTTTCTCAAACAGTCTGCCTGAGGGAGGATAATGCCCTCCTCCTGGGGCCCTATTCACACCTCCATGTCCCAGGGAGGTTACGCTGCATCTCTGTCCCATTGTTGGCCCTGTAGCCTGGCCGCTCACACCGGAGCCTGTCTCCGGAGCCACAGAACCACTCCATAGAAAACCCCTTAGTACAATCTGGGGGAGACTTAGCTTGAGCTAATGAGACTCAGCATTTTTGTCCATTAGAGCAGAATCTTTATAAACACTTCAGTTCAGTTTACATTTCGAAACGTCAAAGTGGAGAACTGAGAGGAGTGTTACTTCCTGTGGCGTCACGTGCGTGTGTCCACGCCACACCACTTCTGTGGACACCGTCCCCGGTCGAGTGTGCCGGGTCTTTTTCCGTCTCTCGGCGGCCGAGCCAGGGAGCTGTCTCAGGAGGAAGTGGTCATCAGCGCTGAGTGGAATCTCAGGATGCCGCTCGCTAATGATGTGAATTAAAAGCCTTCTTCTCCTATTTTTTGTCCAAAGAAAGAAAGAGAAGCCTTAACAGGGGGGCGGACACAAAGCGGGCCGGTAACAAACGGCACTCTGAACACGCAGGGTTACAGTGGAGCCCCGATGGGCCCCCGGCCCCCCCCCCCCAGGCCGCGGCCACGCACAATAAGAACATTTGTCCTCGCGGTAGGGGACTGCTCTGTCGCGGGGCGCTCTCAGCGGGGACCAGCCCGGGTGAGGGGGGGGGGGGGGGGGGGGACTAATGGGGAATAAGGAGAGCCCAGCAAGAGGAGAGTATCATGACGGAATCAAGGATGCTGGGGAGGGAGGAGGTGGGGTGCGCCGAGGAAACAAAGGTGCCTTTCCATCGATGACAGGGGCGGGGGGGGGGGGGGTTGGAGGGGGCTGGGCAGCTCCCGGGCCCTCAACATGGTAATTAGGCCCCCGGGATAGAGACCCGTCACACGGCCGCTGTTCCCCCTGTTCCCTGGGACATGTAGGGGCAGGGCTCGCGTTCCGCCGCCGCAGTGCTCTTGCGTCTGGCGCAGCGGCAGCGCAGCGGGTCTGCCTCCTGGTCTCGTTATTCGTCTTGTTTGTGTACTCTTCTCGTCGCTGTGTCCTGCCCTTTTGAGGAAACCAATGTCCTCCCCCCCGGTCGTGACTCCACCCTCCTCTTCTTCATCCCCGCGCAAGCCAACCATGTCCCCCCCTTTTTCGGGTGCATTTTTTCCTGCCCCGTGGTTTCCCCCGGCAACCTATTCATAGAGGATAAAGAGGAGCGGAGGGCAGGGGGCGAAGATCTGGTCACGGCCACAAGGTTTGCTCATATTCAGGTTGCCTGGAAGTTGCAGTCCCCCTCCTGTGGAACATTGGCCATCTATCCAGTCCGTCTGTCCAGACATCTTTCAGTTCAACTATGAAAAACGGAATATAACAGCAACACATTACGGCTGTTTCCTCCATGCAGACACACACATGTGTGTGCACACACACACACTCGCACACGATTCCTAACTCTTTCATGGATGGGTAATTTTCCCTTCCTTGACCTCTCTGTGTGTGGCAGCGACCCCTCCCCCCTCCTCCCCCCTCCTCCCCCTCGGGTTCACACTGCAATAAATGCATGAGCTTGACATGGTCTTTGGTGGGCCCTTGACGTGAGAGGGAGAGAGGGGGAGAGAGAGAGAGAGAGAGAGAGAGAGAGAGAGAGAGAGAGAGAGAGAGAGAGAGACAGAGACAGAGACAGAGACAGAGACAGAGACAGAGACAGAGAGAGAGGGGGGGGTACCGGGTAGATTGACAAAGGGAGAAAGATATAAGTTGAGAGCGTCAGGTGTGTGTGTGTGTGTGTGCGTGTGTGTGTGTGTGTGTGTGTGTGTGTGTGTGTGTGTGTGTGTGTGTGTGTGTGTGTGTGTGTGTGTGTGTGTGTGTGTGTGTGTGTGTGTGAGTGTACGTTTTTAATAGAGCAAGCAGGCTCACAGTTTCCCTTTACAAAGGTGTGTGTGTGTGTGTGTGTGTGTGTGTGTGTGTGTGTGTGTGTGTGTATGTGTGTGTGTGTGTGTGTAAAAAGGGGGTCCGCCACGTTACAGAGGTTAATTAGCGAGGTTCTTCAAGAAGTTCTATCTGCTGCCTTCACCGCCTTGACCCCTGGCTGGTGCAGAAGAGCCGCTTGCCCATAATGCATTGGGGTTGTAGACGTCAAAGGGGCCATGGGGCGTGAACTCAAATACCACACGCACCCACACACACACACACACACACACACACACACACACACACACACACACACACACACACACACACACACACACACTGCTATTGTGTTCTTTTCTATGCTGCAGCAGTCGTGCCCATTCTCCTGCAGAAGGCTTTTCTGGAGAACACAATGACACCAGACATGCATATGAAGCACAGAGCTGAAAACCTGCTGTCAAAATCCTTATTGTGTGAGAGCTGTTTTAATAACACAACGTATCTCCCTTCTCCCTCTGCCTCTCTCTTCATCTCTCCTCACAGACTGTGACTCCTACTGCAAGGCGTCTAAAGGCAAACTGAAGATCAACATGAAGAAATACTGCAAGAAGGATTATGGTGAGTTGTACAATTTTTGGTCTGGTTCTTTTGCCTGACACACGTCGTATCTTTTGGATCCACAATTTTATGGTCCCTCGGTTTTGAGGACCCCTCCAATCTTGAGCTACAAGGAGAAGAATAACATCAGTGAGTTGATGTTGACCTCAGTTTCATTGCTCACAGGTTGTAGAGAGGAACCCTGTCTAAATGAAAATATAACTAGTTGTTGAAATGGAAACAACTCTATTCCACACACATACAAATAATAATACGTTTCAAACAATTGATAAAAATATTAGTTTGACAGGACAAAATATTAGTTGAATAATATTAGTTAGTAAACTAGTTTAATGGTAACGGGCTGCCTGAAACAAAGTGTTTTCACACACACGCCATACGTCAACACGCCCGTTCAAAGTATTCAGCCCCATCGCACCATGTCACAAAAAACATTGGTTTTGTTCATCCTCTTTTTGCTGGATGTTCGTAAGGAAACACCTTTTAAGGTCACCCTCAATTAAAACAAAATTAGCCTGGGTGGGGCAGGTCCCACGACGGGGCAGGGCGCCCACACCCCGCCACCGGGCAGGGGGGCAGGACTGATTGAGACGGGACTCCTGTCCCGTCTCAGCCCCGACACAAAGCATCAAACACACCTCACCCCGGGGAGGGGCAGGGCAGGACACGGCTGGAGGGACGGGCAGAGAGAAGAGCGAGTGAGACAGATACAGGTATCAGGGGGAGGCGGAGGGTCTCTGGGTGGACGGCCCAGCGGGGGTTCGAAGACCCCCGGCGGATACAGCGGATTCAGTGTGTGACAGTGGGTCTCTAAGAGGTCCTCATTCAGGGGTTGTGTGTTATCCCCCGTTGACCCCTGGTGACCCCCCAACTGACCCGTCCCATCCCTGCCCACAGCCTGCCACCGTGTGGGTGGTGGTGGAGGTGTGGGTGGTGGTGGTGTTGGGCGGTGGTGTGTAGGCTTAGTATGCATTCCTTTGGCTGACGGTCCGTCCCTCCATTTTAGATGCGTGACCTGTGCTCCCTCCTCTTTCCATCCTGCCCTCCAATCTCCTTCCCCCCCCCCCCCCCCGTTCCTTTCCCAATCCCCCCCATTACATCCTAGTTAGAGGAAGGCTGTTACTTGGACCACCGTAGGAACTGTATCTGTGTGTGTGTGTGTGTGTGTGTGTGTGTGTGTGTGTGTGTGTGTGTGTGTGTGTGTGTGTGTGTGTGTGTGTGTGTGTGTGTGTGTGTGTGTGTGTGTGTGTGTGGAAGGCATTGTTCCATGGTTTCCATTTGTTTTGAGGAGGTGTGGATGGATCCTGCCCCAGAGCCAGGCCATGCAGCGCTGTGCCAGCCTTGTGATGTGCTGCAGTGTCTTTATACCACAGCATTGTCAAAGACTTGATCCCCATTGGTGGATAACGTTCCAACGGGACACCTCTTTCTTTTAACACTACCTAATCAATGCCCTACAAGTCCTTTCATCATTATCAACAAGACTCAAATACAACAATCAACCAGCTGTTTCCTTGACAACGCAAAATCAATATTCCCAAAGCGGCGAGTGTTTAACATTTCAGCTGATTAAGTCATTAATAAAAGCAAATCATGTTATTGATGAAAGTCACTAATATTGAATCATAGTTGGTACAAGTGGAATAACCCAGACGGGCTGTCCCCTTCGAAGATTATGTTAATAATGTACTTTGGGGACGGTAAGCACGCATCAGCAGCATCACCACTCTGGTGTACATTGTTTTCCAGTAACGGGGGACACCCTGTCGTGGTTTATTCCTGACGTGAGGCATAACACTCACTCATACATGCACACACTCAACTGTGTGTATTTCTGGGTTTGCAGTGCCACATATCTGAGGATACATAATAAACAATGGTCGGACACCATTTTAAATCCTATTACTGCCCACGGGCACTTTGGCAGCAGGGCTGTGCCACGTATCCGACCCATCATTCTAGCAGCAAGACGCATCACTGCAACCACTGCAAACAAACCGCCAGGCCAACCACAGCGCAGAGGTTTACAGCTCAAACACCAAACACTGCGGTCAACAAGACAAACAAAAAGCCCAAAAGGAAAGTCAACTCGGAGGGGGGCGGGGGGGCTTGATGCTGCGTAAGGAAGCGCCCTACGAGTGGGTCTGACGTGTGTACACACACAAACACACACACACCACACACTTACAGGGAGGTCAAGGGGGGGGGGACTTTGTGTTGAGCAAATGAACATGATTGACCACCCCCCCCCCCCCCCCCCCAGCCAGCATTCCCCTCATGGGTCTCTCTAAAGAGAACAATGGCTGACAGTACGCAGGTCATCATCTACACTCCCTCTCATCGGGGGGAGAGGGGACCTGGGGCAATAAGAAGTGACTGTTTACCTGCATGCAACCAAAGCTCAAACCTGATTGGTCCAAACAACTCTTACTACACGCGGTAACCAGAGCGCCTCCAATACTGAGATCTTGTCCCGTTGCCTACAAATTATGCATTTATATGCAGATATGTGTTTATAGAGATGATGGGGTTTGTCAAACACACACACCCACACACACAGAGCAGAGCCTTCCGGTGGTGGCAGGTGATGGTCAGGCTGATGGGGACAGAGTTCACCATCAGGTCAAACCCCTCATATAACCAACCAACGGTAGGGTTCGGGTAGTAAACGATGGCCTCTTTACGGCCGTTTCCATGGCAGCGTATACCCAGGAATTGGCGTGTTAATGAATGGAGAGCTGGCGCGTCGTTTTACATTCTCCCTGTTGATCAAATCCAACGGGGATCAAATTTGGACAGGATTTCTATGAAACAATATCTGAACAATATTGAAGAAGGCCAAAGACAGAAGAAGAAGAAGGCTTTGTCAACATAAGTAATACAAAATATTATCTTCTGTATTATTGTGTCCAAAAGACACAATAATCGGTTTTAAAGGGCAGGTCTCTTTTCAAACGCCAAAAGGCATTGCGATGATAAATGACTGAAACTAGGGTACGGGAGATTATCACTGTAGTCTGGTTCATTTGTATTGTATTGAGCATTATTATATAGCATTAGCACGGGGGTGAGCGGTAGGGTTAGTGGATTAGGGTTAACTGTAACGATTAAATAATGCATAAATTAATACCGTAGTTACATTAACACCATTAGCTTAGTTAATACAACACAATTAGTCAACATTGAATATGTAAATAATTACTATACCATTAGTTAACTGTGAATCAACTGCTAGTTAATGCTTATTACCATATTAGCTAGTGTTAATTAATGGTTAATCTATGGAAAGTGTCCCCAATGACAATTCCAAAAACGGAGCCACATGCCGCTCCAGACCCTCGGTTTTCATAGGTTAGAATCCCCAGAGCCCCCCTTCCACCCCCCTCCACCCCGCCTCCACCACCCTCCACATCAGAGGAGCCTGCATTGGGAGCCCCATGAATCGAATTCGCCCGCACCGTCTCTCGGTCCGCTGAAGGAGGTGAAGGAGGTGTCCTCTGTGGGTGATCACAGAGGGAGCGGTGGCGATGTACCGGCGAGCTGTGAGCGGCTCTCTGCTGAGTTACTGTCCGTTTAGCGCATATCTGCAACATGAGGGATGGGATCCAACACCACCTCATTGTCTCTCTCTCCTTTCTGTCCATTTATCCGGGCCTCCCTCTTCCTGCCGTGTGTCGTGGTCGCCCATTCGTCATTTGGTGTTGGAGTGTGTCCTAATGCTGACCATGTGTTATGGCCGGTTTTATCTCTCTCTCGCTCGCTCATGTTTAAATGGAAAAATACGCAATCTTGCGTCTTTTCCTTTACGGATGTCAGGGATACGTCTGTCCCCTGGTCATCTCAGAACCATCTTGTTTAGTGATATTGCATCACATAATCATTGTCATTTGTAGTTTTCTTGGGCGTTTTTTCTTTTGTTTCATTGAGTGTTACTGGAGGCAGCTCTTCGGTTTGAATCCCCAGAAGGGTTTAATGGAAAAACATAAAACTTGACACAGAGGATATACTGCAGATCTCGAGGCCCACTATATGAACTACATAAGGTGAACATTTCCCCTTTGATCACAGGACATTTTTATTCATTTTGAGGTTTAATACTATTACGAGGTTTTAGGCATTTTATAAAAATAAAAGTCTAACGGAAACATAGTGTTTTTGTGTAAAGGAGACCAAAGAGAGATGGAAATAGTAAATACAATTCCGCACAGGGACACAATCTGGGACCGAAGGGTGTGAAAGAAGCTTAAAATCACTGTGCCTAAAAAGCACAGTAGGTGCTAAATAATGTATTGTATCACAGTGGAAACACTTCCATTCATGCTCACCCCCCGCCCTCTTTCTCTTTCACTTCCTCTCTCTCTCTCTCTCCCTCTCCCTCGCCGACCCTCCAGCCGTCCAGGTGCACATCCTGAAGGCGGACAAAGCGGGCGAGTGGTGGAAGTTCACCGTCAACATCATCTCCGTCTACAAGCAGGGCGAGAGCCGCATCCGCCGCGGCGACCAGACCCTGTGGGTGCGGGCCAAGGACGTGGCCTGCAAGTGTCCAAAGATCAAGCCGGGCAAGAAGTACCTGCTGCTGGGCAACGACGAGGACTCCCCCGGGCAGGGGGGCGTGGTGGCGGACAAGGGCAGCCTGGTCATCCAGTGGCGGGACACGTGGGCGCGCCGGCTCAGGAAGTTCCAGCAGCGCGAAAAGAAAGGCAAATGCAAGAAGCCATGAGGAGGGAGCGGGAGGGGAGTGGGGGGGGTTGGGGAGGGGGGCTGGGGGAACACAATGCAGGGTGGGAGGAGACGGAGCCGGGGGGGGGGCGGCCTGTAATTGGTCGCATCGATTGGGTTGGGTTGACGAGAGAATGCAAAAAAAGGAGAAAAATAAATACAAATAAAGAGAGAGACGCGGGGAGGCATACGGACTCAAACAGACTGTATATGTTGCTGCTTTTTCGTGTCGAAGCATGAAGAGAATTATTTGGGATGGTTTGTTTTTACTAGTGAACTTGTTTTTGTGTTGAAGGATTTCACCTTGCAGATTTCACTTTTTTTTTTCTCTCTATTGTTTATTTTGAGATTTGTCTGTTGTGGATTTGCCGAATTTGCACCTATTAACAGTATATAGAGTTCATTGTGTTTATTTTCTTTATATCAGTATGAAATCGTTATTTTTTTATGTTTGAATTGAACGAACGTTTTCTGCTGGTGCAAACGGGACCCTGACTAAGACACATTCAGCCCAACAGTATTTTCCCCGCATGGATTCCCTCTTTCCGAACTAAACAAAGCAGGCCCCTCCACGATCTATATAGCATCAGGAATACTATTTAGTATTCCTAAGAAATAGGAAACAAAAAACGATTAAAAAAAAAGAAGAAAGTAAGTAATGTGGATTTCTCCATTAAAAAGTGCCATAAATATTATTTTGTATGCCTTTGAAAAAGCAGAACTCTGTAGCGTCCAGCGAGCTGCTGACTGTTTGTCTCTGCTGCAGGTAGAACCCCAGATGTTATATAACATTACTTTTTGTTTTTCAGGACAGGTGGGTTTCAGGTCTGGTTTTGGACTGGGCAAAAGAGAGAGAGATCAGACACCATTTATTGAGGAGAGGACTGCAGGATAGCCATTTAAATCAGTTAATACTCTGTACTCAATAGCTATTCATTTGTACGTAAAGCCCTCTAAATTAGGATATAATTTCCAGTTAACCCACTAGTGCTGTGGTCCTCCATTTTATTGCTGGTTCTGTTTCGTTTTTTGGGACCCAACCTCTGATTTTAAAACTAGAGAATTTTAGAGAATTTTAGCTTTGATTGTAGTTGAAAGTCAAGATCTATAAGAATTTTGTCCATTCGATTTTTTGTGAATAATCCCAGGTACAGAAAAAAGGTGGGCCTCACAAAAATAAAGAATAATGTATTCATAATCTATGTATCCATCATGTAATAATATTTTTATTTGTATTTAATTCATAGAAGTGCCATACACGTTGTTTCTTAAATTAAAAAATAAAAAGGCAAAACAACTACAGTAAGATGGCTCATAATATACCACAAACACGAAAGTGGTTATTTTTTCATCAAGTTGCAGTAAACATCAACAGAGATGTAAAAAAATAACAATGGTACAATGGTAGTTACATACAAGTAATTTATATATTTTTATTATACTTTTTTTTCATAATGTTCAATGCCACATACCAATGCAATTCCATAACTGGGAACGTTCCATTTAATCTGAATAGTGAGTTGGATGAGTTTAGTATTTTAAATGGGAGGGAAAGGCTATTGCTGTTTTTTTACTACATCCTGATACAGAGGGCAGTGTGCAAAATAGTGAATATTCCTACCTTTACGCAAACTGCAGTATGTTTAACTTTTCTCAATCACAAAACAAACTTTGAGGCTTTCAGATTTCACTTTACATGTTTACTCCAGTTTCATAGCGTCCCTTGCCATAATCCGAGATAGTAACGAGAAAATCCTGTCCCTTTCATTCGTTATTTGTGTGAATACGATGCATGAAACTGTAAATGCAGGCATGCAAGGCCTCTGAGTCTCCTATTGTGCTGTCAGCTTGATTTTCATTTAAATGCTTATCTAGGTGAGGGAGTGCAAAACTCCTAAGACGATACTGCTGCTTAATTCAAGCCACATTACTTGTATATTGCCAAACATTTTAGTCCGCAACTCCCGTCGTCAAAATTACTTTGTTGATTTATTTTTCCAAGTCTAGAGTTTATCTGATAACGAATGATATGAGTGTACCTTTAATTTTAAAAAAGTGCTAGCCTTTTTTACTTTGGGTCGGGGGTTTTACATTTACATTTTAAAAGTGAAGCTAAAGTATTTGTTGGTTGACAATTGTAGCTGAAGTATTCTTCACGCTACAATGCCATGCAATTACAATTGTGTTAAAGCCAATGGTTTCAAAGAGGATTTTACCCCAATTTTCTTGCATAAAAAGAAAAATGTAGTGGGTGATAAAATATTGTAGTTTATAAAATGATAAAAACCCTTGTCATTCTGTGATTTACTTCAGAATGAAACCAGGTGCGTCTTGTTATATTTTCAAAGTGCACACTTAGAATAAATAGAATAAATCTGAGATTTTTTTGTTTTTAATTGACCAATTCTAAAAAAATTGGGCCATTCAACATTAATGAATTTGCTGGTATTGTCTGGTAAACTCTATGATATCCATACTTTGTTACTATTTACCAACATCAATTTTATATGGAAATATAAAGAATAAATGTTTAGGCACATGGTAATTTGTAATCCAATCTCTTTTTGTTCGTCTCTGTAGGTGTACATTTAGATCGATGTCAAGGACAAGTTTAAAACTCCACTCTTCAAAGCATACTTTGAACTGCACCTCTTTAGCTCTCACAATTGCAATTACTGTTTATGATGTGTACTAATATATTATGGTTATTATTATATATGAATATATTTAATGACACAAGACATTGTGGAATTTGTTATGTCTTTTTTTAACTTTCTTTTGTGATAATTATTTTTTTTACTCATTTGTGTTGTTTAGATAGTTGCCGTACAAGAAGGATATAATCACTACTGAACACACCAACCTGGTAGAACTAAATTCAAACTTTCTGTTGAAATAAACTCTTATGTTGAAATAGTTGTGCCGTCTTCCTTCTGCAACTTGCATACCAACATCAAATGCTATCATCTATCATGTCATATATTTGCAACAGTGTTCATAAAAACATTGATTTCAGAGTTCAAACTGAATATATAATATGAATGTACACATATAATGAATGCCACACAGTGTTCATTTATTCATTGATAATTGTTTATTTTGATTTGTTTGTTGATACAAAAGATTTGTTTGTAGCACACCTATTTATCATTAATAAATTATCTTAATAATGAAGTCAGATAAACAAGTTTTAGTAGCAGGATTTTGCATCAATACAAACCATAAGAAAGGACTATTAAAGGTAAAAAGGAATTTTAAGTTTATAGTGCAAACACTATTATTAACATGCCCTCAGTAACATCCCCTGGCCGTCTTACATCTGTTGTTAGAAAAAAATGTTGAATAGTTAATTAGGGAAGTTAATATATGTAGGTAATATTATCAATCACTGGTCTGTATAAATACTGCTGATCTTCACATAAATGTAACTGAACGGTGTCAGAATTTAGCCGCTTCCTTTTCATTATGACCTCCAACACTAACAAAACTGGGTAAAATGTCATCGTAAATGCGCTCATAACCCTCAATAAAACATACACTAGTGAATCACAGATATGCTAAGAAAAGCAACTGGAAAAGCTTTTGTTTTGTTTTATTAATTACACCTATATGCAACATGTCCATTGGGGTTTGAGTGATTTACATGGAAAGAAAACAATCGTGTTAGTAGCACGGCCACAGAGTTTGTTTTGGCTCAACACTTTTCTATAAACATTAGAAAAGCCCCAGCGGCAAAAGATAACACTACAGCAGCCAAAGTGATACCAGAGTAAATATAGCGGCCGGGGAAAGAGAGAGAGAGAGATAGAGAGACTATTGTCATGTATGTATCACAGGTGAGCTTATGCAGTTGAAACGCTGGGAGGTCCTGTCACTGGGACAACACCAGCCCCGGCGGTAAATATAATAAAAACTAACTTCCAAGGTGCATGCAGAAATTACAGTACCAAATGTGCTGAATCCCCAGAGATGCATGTGGGCATATCCTGCTATACCGGGGATACACACTAGTACGATCTTCTGTCGCATTCCTCTCATCCATTCATTGGTCACCACGGCTCTTTGACCAAAACGCATTCATAAAACAACCATAAAAAAACAAAGGCAAAGCTAAATATTAACAATACTACAGTGTGTACAGACATGTTCTCTGCTCCCTCACTACGGAGAACAAAGAGCAGGAGTGGCAAAGACTGTGTGTGTGTGTGTGTGTGTGTGTGTGTGTGTGTGTGTGTGTGTGTGTGTGTGTGTGTGTGTGTGTGTGTGTGTGTGTGTGTGTGTGTGTGTGTGTGTGTGTGTGTGTGTGCGCGTGTGTGGGTGTGTCTCTGTGTGCATGTGTATGTCTGTGTGTGTGTCTCTGTGAGCCTGTGTGTGTGTGTGTGTGTGTCTGTCTGTGTGCCTGTCTGTCTGTGTGTGTGTGTCTGTGTGTGTTTGCCTGGGTTTAATAGTCAGGATAAAATGGCACCATCCCCTCCGCTCCACCATGAAGGGGGCCCAGAGACTAGACGGGCCACACACCGACCACCACGATGGCTATCAAGAGAAGGACGATCACCACCAGCATGCCTGGATGGAGGAAGAGGAACAGGTCAGACACCAGCAGCCACACCAAACACAAGCTACCTCAGAGAGAGGGAGGGGCACCACTGAACACACGGTATTTTTGATTGATATGATCGATTTATATTAGAAGGATGAACATGTGGAAGAAAATACAATTGTTGGGGTAGAATTGATTCAGAAAATATCTGAATGGCAGATGATGTGACCTCGGACCAAAGTGAGTCTATCTGAAATGTGTAAAGGCTTAGTTATGGTTCCACGTCAACGCAACGCAGTAGCAAGGGCCGCTCACTAAAGGTTCACAACTGCGTCGAAGCGAGTGCGTGGTCATTGCGTTGCGTCGACCCATAACCTTAAGGCTGTAACTTTTGTAGCTCTGTGTGCTTCACCAGAGAGTGTGGGCTCTGCACTGTGATTGTAGCGTTGGGTCACCCTCTGAGGCAGTGAAAGTCCGGAGAATAAGAAGGTCTGAGAGGACGATGATCTCACGACGTGGGAGTGTTACTAATTTGCTCCTTTGATCCATGTCGAGTCCTCGTCCCTTGAAGCGAGCCGCGCGAGTTCAGAGCTGAGGGCACACTGAGGACCCCAGAGAAGCCACTTGGGAAAGGTACGCCGTGGAACCCACACCGCTCTCTGCTGATTTGCAAATCCCTTGATCTAAACTCCAGCCCCGAGTCCCTGCGCCGTCCCGTCACATCGCCCTCCCCCACGCCTGATGACTTAATGCGGGCTACATGCGCCTGACAGCCACCAGGGCTCTGTGGACAGAGATCGCACACCGTGATAGACATGTGGTTCTGATTCCGGGCCCCTGAGTATAATCATTGTTTTCCACCGGTGCTATGGAAGCAGACAAAATGTGCGAAGGCTCGCTCGCACTTCATCAAAAGCGCTCTGCCCCCGGGGGGCCTGAAATATTACAGTTTTTATTGGGAACCCCCCCCACCCCCCCCCCCCCTCACCATCCACCCAGCCTCCCTTTCTTCACCCTGAAACACACACACACACACACACACACACACACACACACACATCATTCAGCCTTCACAAAAAGGCCTCAGTCGTGCTGCAAGCAAAAGTGGTCCAAATTCAAATTCAGACTCTTTTAACAGTGTAAACAGCACAAACCACATGGAACCGGATCTTTCCAACTCTAATTTGGGTCGCTTACATGTGATGTCCTAAATCAGATACAGGTTCAATGTACCTGTATCAGAATTCATGCATTATTTTTACATCAGTCCAAACCGACATGGTAAACATAAAAAAAGAGGAGTGGGAATAAAAGCTAGAACGATAAAAACAATCAGTCAATGAAAATAACAGTAATGACCGGTTAGAGAATGTTCACACCGTGTCAACACTACTGCACATCAACTCATGAACTAAACCGTAACGCTGACTTCCGTGGCCTCCGTGTTGCTTCCCTGTGTGTGACGTCTTTGTTATTGAACAGCCAAACCAAAAAATTGGATCTGAGCAAAGAAATCAAATTGGAGCACTGAGGGCCCGCATCCACATAGCGTGGTGTTGGGAGCGCCAGGGCCTTTTATAATGGCTCCCAATGAGGAGAGAGCGTATGAGGCCGCATGCGGCCGCCTCGAGACAGACCACTGCACCCGGTGCCTTTTATAGGAGCGCTACGCTGTTCTTCAGCGGCCAATCCCAGTGTGAAACATCTCAGTGTTCAGAGAGGCTCCGTGTCGGGGGGACACCAAGAATATGGTGTTCTTGCTGTACACATATAAAGCAAAGATAACAAAACGGAAACCACCGAGACGCAAGTCTATCACGTTACAGGGGTTGGTGATATGTGAACCAGTGCAGCGATGGCTGATAGGGGATAGGTGAACCCTTGTGAAGTGTTTTCTTCTCTCACCCAACAAGCGCCTCATCCCAGCGCCATGCCAGCCATCTACTGCCAGAAAAAAACAACACCATTTGGACATGGGCCCTAAGGCTTGCAGTGTGAACGAAGCCAAAATGACAGAGTGAGAGAGCTAGAGAGGGCAAAGGGGTAGGTGTGCCAGAGAGAGAGAGTGAGAGTCAGAGAGAAAGCGAGGGTGAGCGAGAGAGACAGAGAGAGAGCAAAGGGGTGGGTCATTTTTTGATCCAGGACAAGGATATATTTTGCTTTTTTCCTTCAACTGGGCAGAATTTAAGGTAACCGTCGTCTCTTTGTGAGTGCGTTGCGTACGCCAACATGATATATTGTGTGCCATGCCATACACCATGAGGCTTCGCCACAGCTGGTCCACATTTGAACAGTCCAAGGTGACAGCGCCGGCAGAGGGGGGCCGGGGCGGGGAGGTGGGCGGGTCACGTGAATCGTAAAGATTAACCCGAGCCAAGATGTGGAGGTCTTTCATCTGGTACCTTGTGTGTGTGGACCGCAAACACACCGCACCAGAGCATGGGAGCGCTCCTTATTTTTTCCGAGCATGCGAGTGCTCATAGTTTCACTTGAGCTGATTGAAACGTTCCCCATCCCGTCACCGGGACTTTCCTCCATGTGCACTCCCATGCCACCCAGAAAAGCCGGCTGCTTGCACATTTGATCCACATATATAGGATACTTGTGAGCGAGAGAAGCAGTGTGAAATGCCTACAAAGGGGGCTGAGCTATTTGGGGGCCTTCTGCATGGCTCTATGACGGTATAATGGCAAAACCACCAGCAGGACAGCAGTGCACCGCCTTCACACTATATCCATTGAACGATTATTGTGCCTCAAAAAGGGGCGGGAGGGGTGATAAAGTTTGTTTCTTGTCCATCCTGTGATCAAAGCCATTCATTTCCATGATCGTTAGGAGGATTCACCCCATTCACAAGTCCAGCAGACTAGACCATGCTCTGCCTCCTCCTCCATGCAACAGAATGACCTAGGCTGTGTGGTCAGTGTATTTGATCACCAAATAACAAAGGACTTCCACAAAGATTCATGCATTCCCCGAGTATCTCCTCTGCAGCGGATCCCTGTGGTCCTGCAACGGAGAGATGACTTCATACAACATGATGTCGTTGGTGCTGTCAACACAGAGCAGTTATTAAGTTCAGGCCCCTCTGGAGGGTTCCCTCTGTGTAGCGTGGGGCTGGGTGCACCTCATTTTATATTTATTGTTCATCTCCTTCCCTTTCGGTCCCTCTACAGGCTTCAAGGGTAAGGAGGGGTACAGAATATTGGTCTTTGCTCATAGTTTGCATTCCGTATTTTTAATGCAACGCAGAAATACAATTGTGGTGCGGTACAACAACGATGAAAAACTTCAAACGGATAGTTTTATGAGAAGATTCAAACAGGAATTCTCCGGATACAACCTCTTCTCGTAATCTCTTGCAGATGTGAGTCTGATGTAAAGGTCCGAACTGGAAAGATATGCTCAAATAGAGGATGACCCTTTACACACTCCAAAGCCAATCCACATTTGCAAAAGAAAACAAAATCTAAAACAGGATTCGGCGTGAACATTGGAACGGACGGTCGACTGAAGATTAAGATATCAAACTTCAAGCTTCGCCAAACAGTTGTCAGCAACTCAATCTGAAGAGCTGTCTAACTTAGAGAGGACACACATACACACACACACACACACACACACACACACACACACACACACACAGACACCCACACCCACGCAGACACACATGTGATGCGGCGGCGGGCCTTTCACGCCCTCTTATGTCACATAACAACGCCTAATGGAACAACATCAGTGGAATCCCGGTGACCCTCGCCCTTCCCTCTCTCTTTTGACTGTCACCGTCTGACCAAGTAACCAAATAAGCCCCCCCTGACCCTCCAAAGGCCCCTGAGGAGACTAATGACAACGATGGCGTTTGCTTGCCAAACAGATTAGTGCCTGGTGGTGTCACTGATGCGGCGGGGGGGGGGGGCGGGGCTGGAGGGCGTCAGCCCCCTCAGACTGACCACCCAGGAGCCCCCGCAGACCAGAGGCAGACCAGAGGCCGGCTCCGTCGCATCCCGGCTCGTCTCCGACACATTGCTCAGGACAAATCGTAGCCAGATGGAATAATTGGCCAGAGGAGGGTAGGGGGGGCCGAGGTGAGACTCTGGGCCAACCCACCCAGACCATCCCATTACCGCTGGCTGGTGCTTCGTGCTTACGGTTCACAGACCGCGTTCGGTCCACAAAAGACGTACATGATCTCTGACATGGAGGAAGGGGTGGTCAGGGGGGGGCGGGGAGCGCCAACGTTTTACGCTAATAAGGTTACACTGGCGCCCCCCCCCCGTTTGGCTCCAGCTAATTGGTTAGAATTCTGGAGAAAGTTATTCAAGACTGTGAGCCATGATGATTGTCCTAATTTCCCGCCAAAGTGTGTATAAAGTTTGGTATGAGAAGTGGGTCGCCATGCAGAGTTACAACACTGAACCTGCATATATTAACGCTATTCTTCATTGAAGGTCGTGACTTTCTGAATAGATCCCAGACACAGACATGACATGCAATGAATTAATCTGCCAAAATTAAGTTAAGCCCCGAAAACTGTCAAATACTAACCCTCATCCACCGTCGCTTGAGGCATGGCCGCTTGTCCAAACAGTTCAAGCCTACTTGAGATGTGTGCCACCTGCGAGATTCAGTGTGCTAGAGATGTGGAACCCACAGGATTGAGGATTAGCTCAGAACAACAAGGAGGGATTCCTGAGGCCCTGATCTTTCCTCCTGAAAGGCCTAAGCTCTGGGAAACTCACACCGATCGGACCAATCACACCGCAGAGCGCCCAGCGCTTGGTGCTGTGAACTAAGCCGATGCTTGAATCCAACCAAAACCAATGACTTTGCTCCTCAGTTTCAACTTACATGAGCTAATGGAGTTGGAAGGAACTCCGAGAGAGGCTTAGCTCTCTTAAGTGACAGATTGGAGTGTCTAGCTTTGGGATCAAGGGTTGACGAAAAAACGTTGGGATGAATCCCGTGGGGTTAATCTAGAATGGACACAAACAGTGCTAAATATCTGCACAGATGATCAAACCACCTCCAAACTCTAGGCACTTTTTTCTACTTGTAAAGCTGAATTACCGTGTGTATAGACAGCGAACGGGTAGTTTACTCAAACATTTTCCAAAAGGTCTCAGGGCATGCAAAGCGATGTTTTATTTTCATTCCAATACCCTGAGTGTGGAACAGCCTCATTAGAGTTTAATCTGATCCAAGAGCAGCGTGCATACCATCGACAGATGGCTTTACTTATGCTTTTTTGGTTCCACGTGACAGTATGTGTTCTCCCCTGACATTGGTCAAGATCAGAATGTCACAGGGACTATGTTGATGTGCTTTAAGAGGAGAGGAGTAGGAGTCCACAATCCATCTTTTGGCCTCTTTGCCCATGCAAATACCTTGTGCAAGCTTTTTTGTAATAAGACTTGCATTATTTGGTTTCATATCAGGGTTTCTGCAACTATTGTTGTTCGTTGCCTCAAATGATTAATCAATATGTCATTGATTAATAGTTACATTTCCAAAACTCACTCTTTGCACCAAAAACGTTCCATCTATCGACACACATCACATTTTCCTATGCCCGTACGCGACGGCCAGATGTGAATCTTCTCCTTACGCTCCACATGTAGGCACTTGACAACCGGGATGCACGTCCGCTAAAGAGAATGCTACCCAGAAGCTATTCAAAGTATGTCCAGTCCTGTCAGAGACGGCCGCACCCATCTGCAACGTCTCTCCCCAGGAGACAAAACACCAAACGGCGGCGTTGCATGAACAGGGGTCTGGAAAATAAATAAAGAGCCTTAAAGCTCAGGCCTTGTAATCACTCTGCCATGAAGAAAGAGAGGAAGCCCTCCAAGAGATTTGTGGCATGTTGTATTTTCAATTCCTCCACACAAAGACAAGTGTCAAACACACACACAGCAGAGAGCAGGGGGATGACAGCGAGGAATGAAAAAAAAATAAGAGGGGGGGGGAAATGAAAGAAAAGAGCAGAGGTCACACTGGGAAAGATCTTAGGGAACGGAGAAATTTCCTTGAACACAAAAAACCCAGAGACAAAAATGCACACATCCTACACATACATTCATGCACAAATGCACAGAAATACATAAACAAGCGGAGAACCATGCACCCATATACACACAGGCACAGTTACAAACACAAGCATACTAACACACAACACCAGTCCCCCATGCACACCTACACACTAATTCATTGACTCCTGCCTGCACACACACCCGAATGTATACCACCAACTCTACTGCATACCATGAACAGAGAATGTGGGTGAAAAGTGGGAGATGGGGAGGGTGGGAGGGGGGGAGAAGAAAGAAAGACAAACAACAAGCCAAACAAAACAAAAGGAAAGAATCCTGATGGAACCACAATGTGTGCTTAAACACCGAGCTCTGGGATCCTCAAACAAACCCACGCTCGGCACCATGGAGATAAGGCCAACAGAGTGAAGCATTCTGGGGCCTGACCCTCACTCTGTCCCCAGCACCCCGGTCCCCGGCTGCCTGTTAGCCAGCCATCGCCAGGCGCAACAATGCAGACCTGTTTCCAGAGCCCTGTGACGTTCAAACAGGCAGGAGGAGCCTTGGCTTTGGCCAAAGAACCAGACCCTACAGCATTCCATGATCTGCTCGAGTCAATCAAGCGGCCGCTCACGGCAGATCCCCCTTTTCTCTACCCTAGAGCCATGCCTGTTGACATGAGAGAGAGGAGACGACCAAACAGCAATTAAACAATCAAGGGGCACCGGCAAGGGAGGGCCGCTCCTTTACCAAGTCTTTTGATAGTGGACTCAAAGCAACTCCATCAAAGTCTGGATCTGAGCGGGGAGCTGCGAGGCCATCGACTTAAGACCCGACTTACAGCTTTCATAGGGTCTTTAAAATGGATATCTGGTTGGCGGGGGGTCTGTGTGTGGGTTTCTTGAAGAAACCCTGAGAAGTCCCGATGGGGGGGGGGGGGGGGGCGCTGGAGGGGATGATTGGCGTATCTAGCACGAGAGCCCGTCTGGAAGCCATGTTAGCGGGCGTGAGGGAAAGGGGCCGTGCCATTATTCAGCCCAGCCCTCCGTGCCAGCCGCGCCTGCCACCATCGCCGCTGCCCTGCTGCAGCCTCGTGGAGCAGAGAGTCGCTCTCAACGTGCCACCGGGCAGATGGTCCTGCTCATGGGTATAAATTTGGGATGAGAGAGATTTCTCGATAATGTTAGATGCTGCTGTTTTATTTACTTTATTTAAAAAAAGTCATTGCCATTGGTTATCTTTCATGGTTAATTATCTAAAATATTTTTCAAGGGAACCTGCGTGATCATCTGTGCACAATATTAACCCTGTAGAATGAACGATCTCGACATTTTCTCTCATTCTGAAATATTAGGGAGGCGAGGTGAAATGCGAGGGTGTCTTCGTTTGGCTAAACCTAGCTCACGGTTGCGGCAAAATGTAGCAGTCACGTCTGGTTTGTAACATATCATGAAAAGGTGCATAACATGTTGGTCACCATGTATGTTTAATGTCATTAATTAATGCCGCATTAATTTGATCGCTAGTCGCAATGCTAGCCACGATGGCAACGCTAAATATAGTAAAACCACAATAAGCTTTTAACAATCTGGACTTATAACTGCCTCAAATCTTGTGTTTAGGGGAGCATCCTGGAAGGCAGTTTGTATTGGGGTTATCCTCTATTTATAGTATGTCTATTTATTTATTTTTATTTTTTATTTACTCTTATCTTTTTCAGTACTTATTATTCAATACTTTCTTATTGTTTATTGTTTACTGTTTATTGTTTGTTAAGATCGTGCGCAACGAATACGACTACCAAGACAAATTCCTAATATGTGTAAATGTATTTGGCAATAAACCTTCTGATTCTGATTCTGATCCTCAAAATTACAAATGTATTATAAAAACCTGTTTTCCTGTGGATTTTGATACCAGGGACCTTGAATGTGTAAGAGTATTCAAATATTTGTATCTAATTGTTCAAATTGTATACATTCAAATGTGTGTCTCACACTTAAGTCATATTTACAACCTTGTTGTCTGACATTGCCAATTGGTCTCTGTAGTACTCTCTTTAGAAATTATGATCAGCTGAGAACTGCTATACCATTCATACTGGTAATATCACCTACACTCTGGCCATATACAATGCAGGTAGCACTAGGTCTGCTGACGATAGCTCACCACAGGACGCAGACTTGGTCTCCACCAGCTTCACCCTCCGCGTCTCATTGCGAATCCGGTCGTCAGTCTTATCGACCAAATGGGAGAGGTCATCAATGATTTCTGGGAGAGAGACAGAGAGAAAGAGAGAGAGACAGAGAGACAAAGAGAGAGAGCGCAAAAGATCAATTTCAATATATCAATATCATTTAGTTGGCACACATCAAGGTTATGTTAAATTATACAATGCCATTTTTGCGATTATCAGCCATTTCCTAAACTCGCAGATTGTATAAATAAACACTCCTTGTCTTTTCATTACATTAAAGACCTCCCAATATGCGAGGGCATATAAAACCGGAGAAGAGGCTTCCTCTGAAAGGAAATTACATCAGGGAACAACAGATTCAGAAAAGCGCCGGCCGGCCACACAAGAGATAGGGCCTGGCCCTCTGGAAACACTCATCTCCCGCTCACATGGTTTCACCGCTTCCTCATTGATTCTGGATCTAATCAGGTCCCCATACGCTCCTTTTTAATACCCCCAAAGTATCAGGGCCAGACACTGGGGACTGGGAGTCCTTCATTGTGAGTAGGAGAGGGGGGAGAGAGAATATATATATATATATATATATATATATATATATATATACTCTGTGTGTGTGTGTGTGTGTGTGTGTGTGTTTCTGTGAGATGCAGGGAACTTCAGTTTGGGTGGTTGTTGAACTTCCATAAGGCCTCCCAGCCCTATGGAATGTCATATGCAGCCGATGTGTCGACAGGACAACTCCAGAACCGATAACTACGGAGCTCTTTCCAGATTGGGGATGTCTTGAGCCTTGGCATCCAAACCACAGGACTTATTTCAACTCTCATTAGTCATCCTGTGTTGGACGTTAGTAGATGTAACGTCATGGTGAATCACAGTGGAACCCGAGACGAATTAAAGCATTGATGGGCTTAAATGGGTGATCATCTTTCAAATGAAATATGTGACCGAGAGAAACTGACAAAGCAAAGAGAGTGTGTGTGTGTGTGTGTGTGTGTGTGTGTGTGTGTGTGTGTGTGTGTGTGTGTGTGTGTGTGTGTGTGTGTGTGTGTGATAGTTAAGAAAGCATGTGGAGAAAGGAACAGACTTACACAACACCCACCCACCCAATATGACACACACTGCAAGAAATATACACAAGAGTAAAAAACTGTCAAAACAGCACGGCTCATTACTTCTGTTATATATTAGGGTTGTTGTTCTACATTACGAAACCCAACTTAATTGAGCGTTTAGTCTTTGTTATTTGTGTCTGTCGATCTGCAAGCCTGGTGGCGCAGTTGTTGACTGGTCCTGTCCAGCAGCCTTCCAGAATAATAAAAAGAGGCACGGCAGCCACTCCAAAAGGAAAAAGGAGACGTGGTTGGGGGGTGAGTGAGGGGGTGAGTCAGGCACCACATAAAACCACTAGAGGAGACAAAAAACGGGGGGTTTTGGTATAAAAAGTGTGTGAATGACTGTTTAACAGGTACAGGAAGCCACAGTCATCACGGACCTCAGTACGCCAACCCAAACAAGCCCTTCTGTTCAGCGAGGGAGAGGCCTCTCACTGGCCACGCCGTGACCAGAGGAATCTTCAGGGATGTTTTCAACACGCTGCGAGAGCCTTCTTTCCTCTCCTGTTGGAACAAGCCGACGTCAGACCGGCCTATTCCCAGGGCTCGTCGTCCCGAGGTCATCCCTGGCATTTGTCTTGTTCCACTCCCCTCCCCAGAACAGGTCGCTGCCTGGGGAGTCTGGGGAGAGAACACGTCTCTGAACGCCAGCCCATCAGCGGGCTGACAGCGGGGCCGGCTCTACGCTGACGGGCGGCTGATTAAGCGCTGTGGATAATTGGAGGCAGGGAGAGGAAGTGGTGTCAGGGGGAGAGGAGGGGAATCAGAGTCTCCCGGGAGATCCACAACATCATCAGCATCGCAGGCTTCATCAGGCAGCGATTCGACGGAGGAAGCGACTCTTCCGTTTGCCGGCAGGGCAAAGGGGGGGGGGGCCGAGACGGTCGTCCTGGTCACGACAGGAAGTCTGGGATCCGCCGGAGCGCCGACTCCTTCCTGCCACTGAGATAAGGGCGTGTCATCGCTTAAACCGTCAGCGGCGTGTTGCTAGGAGCAGTCAGTGACCGCTGCACCTCCACCGCGGTACGCCTATGTGCTAACTGCTTTCACACGCAGGGCGAGTGGACTAGCTACCCCCCGGCACTCGCTAACGAGACATGGCGCTAACGTCATAATTCCCAATTTCCTATTGTTACCCTCTGCTGCCATGGGAGACAGCTGCTGGCCTCGGCCTGAGATCAGTCTGTCATCCACATCACAATGCCGGCCCTGTTTCGGGCTAGCACTGTTTATTTAAAATGCTATTACACTGAGTACTTCGCCGAAGCAGCAACGTGGGAGAAGGAAGCGACGTAAACGCAGGCACGCACACACACACACAAACACAAGCAAACACACACACACACACACACACCAACTCAGAGCCACACACTGATCATTTGTTCTGCTTTCGATTGGCGTCGCGCTGCCCTGCAACCGACAAGCTGGACACTAGTGGAAAGATTAATCCATCACAAACTCATCATGGACGGTTTCAAATTCTTGAGCAGGTGCCTCGATCAAACACAAAATGGGGTTTTCTATGTGTGTGTGTGTGTGTGTTGGTGAGCACCGCCGGGCCAACCACAGACACCCAGTGGGTATACATCAGGGATCCCCACGTGTCCAGCTACTCCGTGGAGTTGAGGCCTAAAGTCAATGCGAAGTCCAGCCACGACCGCCTGTTTCGTGCGCTAGCGGAAGGAACTACCACCTAGTTCCTCTAATGGCCAATAGGTGGTTTGCGCTGGTTGGACACAGACAAACATCTCGTCGATGGTAAAAATGGGGCGGGTGAAACCCACAACAGCTTAATTATACTAGGTTACCAGATAGACATCACGTTGTGTACTGTGTGCAGCACGGGCGATCTGATAAGCCATGTATCCAGCCGTCCATTACGACATGTTTTAGATCTGTGCAAGAAAAATCCCATCTAAATAACATGTTGCGACCAGCCCTCAGTTTCAGAAGAACTCTGAACGCTGTACTACTTCTCGTGTTATGACGGACCACCCTTTTACTGAGAAAGGTTTAGCTTTATGCAATCGCAGGTCAGCCCGGACAGCATAGCGACCAATGGGATGCAGATGATCACCTGGCGAGTCTCCAGTCTGTAACACAGCTACGCCATTTCAGCCTCCGGTCCGTCACATCAGCCTGTAACCAGCGCACTAAGGCCCCGTGCGCAACCATCCCACAGCCGAGGTCAGCCCATTTACACCCAGCGACTGGCACCACTGGGAAACGCTCGGGTTCAGACCAGTGTCTCAGGTAGAAAGAGTAACGGAGAAAGGTGTGCGGTGGGCCGTCGTTTGGCAGAGCAGCAAGCCAGGGGGAACTCTATCGGGACAAGGAGTGTAGTGTGTATCCTTGGTCTTTAGAATGACTTGAATGACCCCCCCATTTCACTGCAATATGGATTATTCCAGAAAATTGGACCTTAATAAATACAGCCATATCTGTTGCAGCCATATCTAGTTACCTGGCAATTACTTCTTCGAATTAGTAAAGCAACCCATTTGAACTCTAAAGATCATCTATCAGAAGTGTCGAGGATGCCCTCTTGGAACGAGGACAGAGGAGCAAATGTACACGACGGCCAGTGGACAACATGCAGTCTTAGATAACGTGTTGCTCATCAAGGCTTCAATCACAGGATTAATTAAGAGTGGGCTTGTGTGCAGTGGGTGTACTACCGACGTCCTTTCTGCTACATCACACGATAGACCACACGGCGCAGAGCGGCAGCATAGGGAGCCAGACATGATATCACACAGCCTTAGAGCAGAGCGTACAGCTAAGACATGGCTCAGATGCAGAGGACTGGAATGCAGCGGCGTTCAGTCGCATGGTTTAAATTGTAATTCTTAAATTGCTCCGCTCTGCATTTGCATCCGCTCCAAACTGCCAGAGACGCTGCTGACTCACGCAAATACATGGCCACGGCGTAACGGCGGTTTGGGGTCTGTTTGCATGGATACTCGCCGTGATTTTGTGAATTTCCGTGTGCGTCCAATGCAGCAGTGGGCGTACGTCTCTAACTCTTTCACGAATGCGAGCGCGTGTTTGTGCGGATGGATGTATGTGTGTTTCTGAGCATGTGTTTGTGTGAATTTGTGTGTGCATTAGAATGTTTGTGTGTATGTATGTATGCAAGTGTTAGCCTGTGTGCGTGTGTATGTGTAGCAGTATGCACAGTGAAACCACAGAGCTGCAGCAGGATGTGCTTTGTGTTATTCTGATGTAGAATTAACTCTGTGTTATTCTGCTGTAGTATTAACTCTTGTTTCTGTGCTTTAATATTAAGTCTGTGTGTGTGTTATTCTGCTGTAGTATAAACTCTGTGGGCTATTCTACTGAAGTATTAACTATGTGTGTTATTTTGCTGTAGTTATCTCTGTTTAGTATTAACTACGTGTTATTATAGGGCAGGGGGGGGGGAAAGAGAGAGAGAGAGAGAGAGAGAGAGAGAGAGAGAGAGAGATTAACACACCAGGGTCCCCAGTGGTGCTGCAGGGGGGGGTGCTTCCCACAACTGTTACCAATTGGCACTGGTGTGACTGTCTGACTGTGTTTAGAGGCTAGCAGTAAGTTGCCAACCAAAATACACTCACACACATACACACTCCCGCCACCACCAACACACACTCACACACACACACGGGGAGGCATTCAGCATGATGATTCAAAGCAGGGCAATTATGGTATTTACAAGAACTTGCACAGCCTTGGACGATTTTCTGACAACTTTGTGGCCTGTTTTTTTTTCTCTCTCCGCCGCCTGGCCGATCATTGTAAACAAACGCACCCAAGAGGAGTCTGCGGGGAGTGACCATTAGTGGCGGCCGTCGATCCAAACCTCAAGGTTTAACCACTTTATAAAGTGAGCACCGCCCAACGCTCACACTGCTGCCAGGTCAGAAAGAAAGAAACAACTCTGACACAAAAAGGTTTTTACAAAACCATTTATTTCTCCAAGTGTGCTTGGAGGAAGGAAAAAACACAATGCAAGGAAAAATCGTCCGAGAACAAATGGATACCTAACAAGACGTAGGGTGGAGAGGAAGATAAACAGCGGCTTGCTACGTGCCAGCATAAGGAAACCTAGCCCTCTGTTTAGGCCCGACGTAATGGCCTTCCTTTTGGCGTTTAAATACCGCCCCGGGACCACGGATAGCTAACCTCTTTGAGCTCGGCCTGTGTCGATATTAGATTGTGTCATGTCATCTCGTCATCTGTCTGACAATAAACGCCTGTGTGTGTGTGTGTGTGTGTGTGTGTGTGTGTGTGTGTGTGTGTGTGTGTGTGTGTGTGTGTGTGTGTGTGTGTGTCAAAGGAAACAACACGCCGTGAGGTTCCCCCCGCCTCTTCACACGCTGACCCAAGGCCGTGGCCGCTGAACATGGAAGGCTATCAGTGCCAGATGACAAACGTCAAGCTGTGATTTCCCTCCAAAAAGCGATGCGGTCCTGAGTGTGAACGGGCACGAGGGGAACCAGAGTAAATCCTTGTGGATCACCACATCATGAGGCTATGTACACTGTTTAAAGGATGAAACCGCGAGCACACTCTGCAGCCGTCTATTAACCACTCATGTCACTCACAAGCACTGCCGTGTCCTAAACCCGGCTGCGGGGCTAAATCCCGACTTATCGCCGCCTGCTAGCAGGTGAAGAAATGTTGGAGTGATGTCTTAGCGTACCAGAGAGCTGTATACTCCGCCAAGTCACGGCCCCTCCTTCTAAAGACCACTTATTCACCCCCCCGATCCTCCGCAACACACGCACCCCAACCCCACAAGGAGCTTGAGGCTTCTTACAGTCCAGTGGGGAAGGCGGGAACAGGTTTTTTCCATTCCCAGTCCGTTTCGATTGTTTGTTAAAACATGGAGAACGGCAATCATGAACTATTGACAAATTTCTTCTTCTCTGTCAGTTCAAAGTGATCTCCCTTGTGGGGAGGGCAGAACAATTGATAGCCTAGCACATGCATGTGTGTACGCATGCCAAGACATCATCCGCACATCAGTCACGAGCTGACGTGATTTATATCACAACCTCAGTCAGTGGAGATAATTCTCATGAAGTTTGTCATCTCTCGGTGTGTGTGTGTGTGTGTGTGTGTGTGTGTGTTACATTGTGCATATGCACGCATGTGTGTTTGTGTGCGATTGTGTATGTGTGACAATAAGTGTGTGTGTGTGTTCGGTGTGCGTGTGTGACAATAAGTGCGTGTGTGTGTAACATTGTGCATATGCACGTGTGTGTGTTTGTCACAATAAGTGCGCTTGCGTGTGTTTTTTTGTGTAACTTTGTGCATATGTGTGTGCTAAGTGTCTGTGTGCTAAGTGTGTGTGTGCGTGTGTGTGTGTGTGTGTGTGTGTGTGTGTGTGTGTGTGTGTGTGTGTGTGTGTGTGTGTGTGTGTGTGTGTGTGTGTGTGTGTGTGTGTGTACCCCTCCCGGCATCTGGGATCCCTCTCTCTCTCTGATGTGCCGGCCACATGTGTACAGATTAGTTTCACTGCTGGACGCCAAAGCCCCTGGCCCCAATGAATCCCCCCTCCTGTCCAGTTTGACGGACAAGGGCCCTCAACACTCTCTCCTCCAGGCCCAACAAACACGAGGGGAAAGGCGGCGGTGCGTGAGAGGAAGGCCGACTGTGACTGGCGGGTGGTTCATCACCGACAGCAGAGGGCCGGTCCTCACCGACCCAGGGTTTACCCTGACCCGCCGGGTGACGACTTCTTCACAGAACTCTCCTTAACGCATAGCCACAATGAATTTATATCTCTATTACATCCAGGGAACAGACCCTGGATGAGAGTGTAGGGCCCCGTGCTCTCCCCGGCTCCCAGGTCCACCCATGTGTGCTGATCTATCATCAGAAACGCTGGACACTGGAGAAGGATGAAGAATGTCCCCGTCTCTGGACGGGGCTCATTTGAACGAGTGCACATCAAAGCGGGCCTCATAAATTCATGTCCAAAAAAATGAACGATTTTTACTCAGAGGCCCACAAGTTGTTTTCTTTTTCACAAACACAGACTTTCCTTATGTACCATATGTGGTCCACAGGGGCACCAGGCGAATGGCTTGCGCTGGGAATATTCTATAAGCCCACAAGTGCACAGAAACGGACTGAAAGGGCTTTATATTGGAGTGAGCTGCGGGTTCGGCACTGGACGAGAGAGGGTTAAAGGGAGTGCTTCATTCCGGCCCCAGCCCTTTGTAGACCAAGAACACTGCAGCACAACTAGTGCTGTGTGGGGGGGATACAGTAGCCCTGTGGAGCTGAGGTCAGGCCCAGATAATAAACCACACAGGGATTTGAGGAAGCGTGGGCCTCTGGAGGGGCAGTGGCAGTGCATGACTACAGCCCCCGGTGACGCGTGCTGCCATGGACAGGTGGGAACCAAAACAGCAAACACGACACACTCACACACACACACACAAACACACAGTGAGTCACATCACCATTGAGGGGAGTCAGTCTAACACAAACCAAACACCACATCAGCCGTGCAGAGGTCTTTGTCCACGTGTTCCCTGCTAGTCAACAGGCAGTGGCCTTGGGTCGGTGGTGTTCGCCCTGCGTCTAGGCGTGCCTAGGCGTCCACCGCGAGCCATTCATCAATGACAAATTCTGCTGTTGAATGACAAGCAAAGCATGAGCTGTTTTGGGAAAGAAATATGATTTCCACCCGATTCGCTTACACGCTTGTGTCGCATACGG
The DNA here is from genome assembly GCF_031168955.1 of Gadus macrocephalus. NCBI lineage: Eukaryota > Metazoa > Chordata > Actinopteri > Gadiformes > Gadidae > Gadus > Gadus macrocephalus. The sequence continues at coordinate 7,415,993 of NC_082384.1, forward strand.
GCCTGCATCATGCAACTGACTGCTTTTAGATCCACCTTGCCCTGATGATTACCACCGTCTGGATGCGGTAACTGCATGCACTAACTCAACAAGAGTTTCACAGTGGCACGATGAATGATTAACAACACCCCCGCCCCCACTCTGATAATCCATCAACCTCCATAACTCCCTCTCGCTCTCCATTACGTTACTGGACTTCCTTCTGGCACCACCACACCCCTTACTCCACCCACCGACCTAAATACACACACATACACCCCCCAACAACCCCCCCCCCAGCCCCTCCCCAACTCCTTCTCTTTATGGCCAGGTGGTGCCGAACAATACGCCCGTGATGAGCATCAGGGTGCCAGCAGCAGGTGGTGGTGGAGGTGGTGGTGGTGGGGTTGGTGGTGGTGGTGGAGGTGGTGGTGGGGTTGGTGGTGGTGGTGGAGGTGGTGGTGGCAGGGAGACCACCCTGTCGCTGGCACGACAGGCCATGCACCATCTCACCACCACCCTGCTCTCATACAGAGGGACACCCAGGAGGGAGGCACTGACACACTGATTACATTAAAAGTATATCACATAAAAATGGCTTTGCTACAATCTATGACTCGTTGTGGCTGCTGGCCAATGTTTTTTACGGTTTCTATGCTCAATACACCACTTGGAAGTCTCAACATCTAGATTTGACAGCACATAATTATTTTCTATACTTGTGTGATTTTATTGGGGGGCATAAACGAACGACGCACTGTGGAAAAGGTGTCAAACATCGCTCAACAGGTGAATGCAGGTCCTGGGTCTACTTTTAAACCTGAATTATTTGAAACACTAGCCAAACCAATTGATCACTTATTCGCATAGCGGTATGGTTGTGCCTCCAATGGCTTTCGGAAAACATTTTCAAGTGGTGCAGATTTTATGAATGAATAAAAACATTAAAAACACAGCTGATTTCCCACCACCTGAGCAACCCTGTTGTCATTGAACAAATCTGAGCCCAAGAACCACACATTCCAGTAGGGGAGGCTGAGGCTTCCTGGCAATACACTGGCTGGCTACAAGCAGCGGGACTTTGATCTCCATGCCAGAACGCACATTACACTCATGTGCGTGCAGACACACACTCAACACAAAAAAATACATAAACTCACTTTCTCATAAACACACACGCACAGACACAACACACACTTCCCGGATGTGACGTGCTTCCGGCAGATGCTCGACGAAGTGTGCTAGACTGGAGAGGAGTCATCGCTATGACAACCTCGTCCTGAGATGGAGACGTTCTCCATACCGGACGACGGGGAGGAAAAACCCCGTCGGCCAGCTGCTATCAATCAGCCGAGGCGGACCCCGCCGGGCCAGGCCCCGGGCCCCGCGTCCCGGCGGCGGCGGCCCCGCCCCGCCAGCGGGATGGAAACTAGTTGAGATAAGGTGGGGATCGCTGACGCGCCGTCCCGGGAGCTGACTTTATGATGAATCACGGGACGGGGCCGCGGAGCGTCCCGTGCTCCGGGAGCGCACGCGGCCGTGCACACGCAGAGTGCTTTCAGATGGCCACGGGGGTTCAAAGTCTTGACGGCTGGGGTGACACCTCCGGCGGGCTGGGAGCCTATCAGCAGGTTTAACACTACGAATAACAACGATAAGAGGCGGCTGATTGGACGTCAGGCCGGCCCGGTTGGAGTCCTCTTTGAACCCTGCGGGAGAGCGTGTTTCTTCCATGCAGGTTTATGGGGACCTTAAAACAGCTGCGTGGACACCTAGACCATTGTAACACTGCCAGCCCGCTACGTAAATAGCTGGAATATAAAAGACTGAAGAAGTGTCATCCAACTTGATGACGGCATACTGAAAAGCATTACCAATACTTGAGGTTATTGTATGGTATGCACTCTGTTGTTCAGGCCTTTTTACCATTAAAAAAAAGTGTACGCAAAAGAATGATGTGGAACTGGGTTAATGTGCTTCTCATAAGGAAACGGTGGATAATGTGTTGTGCAAAGGAGGCCAGAATATTCTTTCGGGCTGGTATTAAGACTGTAAAGGAAAACGTCCAGGCAATGAGAGAGCAGTGAGCCAAGGCTAAGCTATGGGATCTCTGGGCGTTCTGAAGGGCGTCAAACAAACAAACAGCCCCATTCCTGACGTAAAAACACCACATAGCACGGTGTGAGTGGCATTCAGGTCAATGGGTAGAAGCAAGGAACACACCACAGTTTCCACGTTAATGGAAAATAAAGGACGACGTTGGGGTTATGTGGCCGAAGTGAAGCAGAGTACCGTACATCATTTTCAAAAAATTATGTACCCCCCCCCCTGTCATGGTTTATTCTGCTTATATCACAGGTACTGTCAATGATTAGATGTTAGTAACTTTCATCGATAACATGATTGGGTTATTAATGACTTGATCAGCTGATACTGTAATATTATTCCACAACGCTTTAAGCATATTGTTGTTGCGTTGTCAAGGAAACAAGTGATAGCGTTTATTGATAGTGTTTATAAGACAGTTATAGTACCACTACCACGCATCTCTGCAGAGAGTTTAAAGATCCAGATTAAAGAGACAATGCATTGTGCCGCGCCCCTCTCCTCCTGATGTTTTTAACGTTTGTAGCCCAAAGATTCAGAACTGTTAAAAGGCAGGTAGAACATTTTGGAATATCTAGGATAAATTAATTAACAATATTTAACAGTGGATAACACAAATATGTAATTCGTTATTCAAGTACAGGATAGCTAGGGGGTTTGGACGACCAGCAGCATATCTCAATATCTCAACAGCAAAGTGTCTTCAAAATAATCCACAGAGTAGACTATTCCCTGGGAAAAAAGTTTAATTTTTATAACCATTTTATATTCAACGCGACATTACTTCGGACACCGCCAAGTCTGTTTAATTCAGACCTACTGCTGAAGAAACAGATGGAGAAGAGGAAAATGGAAAAAAGACCCTTTACAGAGGTTTAACAAATTGAGCTTCATGAAGTCATATGATGCTCCCGCAGAGTCAGAAGTAGGCTATCCCAAAAGGAGGGAGAGAGAGAGGGAGAGGGAGAGGGAGAGGGAGAGGGAGAGAGAGAGAGAGTCACTAATTGGTAGGTGTGAAGACCGTAAAGCTTGGGGATAATGTAAGCTCATGTTTCCTCTACCGCCCCCTATTGGCCACACAGTGGACCTACAGGGAGAAGGGGCGCGGCACGATGCATTGTCTCTGTAATCTGGACCTTTAAACTCTCTGCAGAGATGCGTGGTGCTGGTACTATAACTGTCTTATAAACGCTATCAATAATTGTTTGGTTGTCTGTAATAGCAGGCTAATTCCATCATCATTTTTGACTGCTTTTCCTATAATAATAAACACAAACCATATCTTTTTGGGACTGGGGAACAATGCGATTTAGATTGAGTGCTTAGCTTGATATAAGATTTTCCTGGTTTGGCAATTTCAAATTTCTATATATTTGAATATCTTTGCCATCACCAAAATAAATGATATACGAAAAGGGAACATGACACAAATCGAGTCCCATTGTCAAAACAAAAAAATCAATCATGCTTCAGTCTTTTATGAAACATGCATCGCTCTGTCTGTGAAGCGGAGAAACATTGGATAGAGCGGAAGTGGAAGTTTAACAGAACTAGCGGACCGAAACATGGAACAATAGAGAGACTGAAAACACAACCAGGAGGTATGTGTTCTATTAAGCCAAGCGCTGTAACAGATGGAAAAGATTTGATAACAGATCAAAACCCTTCTCTCCTTCTTCACCCTGTCTAATGTGTTCATCTGTGCGTACGTGTGTACATAAGGATAAAGTCTGAGCCGCACTTGAAACGCATTAAAAAATCAACATTTTACATAAAAAAAAAAAAGAGCTTGTTTCATTTGTTGGAGAAGCGGTGTGAAGGATTGGGGTGTTGGGAGGGGCAACTTGGGGACCCACAACTTTGTTGGGTGGTGGGTGCAGTATGGTCTGAAATGTCCACCTTCGGAGCACACAGCGCCTGTATCAAATGAACCGCTCACAAAAGCCCGACCATCTCTGCCCACGGCTTGTTCATGGAGCGCCTCCGACCTGTGACACAGTTGTTGTTTCTGTATTGTGAGTTTCATTGTGTGTTAAAAAAATAGGACAAAAAGTGTGTTTACAGGACAAGAGTCTGCCCGGGTCTTTCGGGGAGTCTAGGGTTACCCTCGGCAACTGTACGGTGTCGTCACCTGTTGGGACAAAACCCGATAGGGATTTGGCTCTCCTTGTTCATTTTGTTATTTTTTACGAGATCTGTAACTAGACGGATGAGTCACCAGGAACAATAACACAAAACACGAGGAAACAAGCGAGGGGATGGCAACTCGCTTTGCGCTGAGGACCGACACCTCCCCTTCGCTTCAGCGTTGATTACGTCTGAACCATACCTCAGATCAAACCTCACGTCCCAGGCTGTCTGCAGCTGGGCTCGCTATCAGTGTCATCATTATCGCACACAATGTTTAACATTGGTTGCAATAACACTTTAATAACACAATATTAAACACGCGCCTCGATTTGACACGTCCCTCTCAGAGTCCACAAACTGGCCACCCTGGATCCTTCTCCTGCGTCCGCTGTGATCAGCAGCTGCGCACGAGTCACTAGTGTCAATTCATTGGGACCATTTGTCCATGAATTTACCACTCAGTCCTTTGCCACTCACTGAATAACACTTTTTACACAGGTTACTTTAATCCTTTTTCTAACCAAAACATCCTTCCATCTTTACTACCTTTAACGTTTTAAAGGGAGTTACACTCTCTGTCCGCTCAGTTCCTCTTGCCCTCCCACGTTAAAGCAAAGAGACAAACCAGCCTTGCATGCTTTCCTCACTCCGTCACATGATGCACCTGAACGGGCGAGGTACCCCGCTCCAGCATCCCTCATCGCCTGCGTGTGTGCACACTGCACAGGCATGCGTTGTTCAAGCCAAACCTGATTCCCTCTCTGCCTGTTGGCCACCATGCTGGGATGAACCGGGGGTAGGAGCCAATCACAACCTCCTGAGAACATCTGCCGCACATGTGGGATGGCGGCGGCACGCACACACACACACACACACACACACACACACACACACACACACACACACACACACACACACACACACACACACACACACACACACACACACACACACACACACACACACACACACACACACATAGCAGGCATCTGAAGCTGCATAAGCATTGAAGTGCGCCGACACCAACATGCACCGAACATTACACACTTCTTAAAATGCCCGTCAGAAGAAGGTGCCGGGCTCCAATCGGAACCACGTGCTGGCCCGAGGCAGGAGAGGAGGAGGAGGAGGAGATGGAGGAGGAGGAGCAGGACTAAGTCCTTCCACTCATTACGCGGGCTGACCGGGGCTCACCCTAGGCAGGGAGGAGCGCCAGGGCGAGCGGGGCGCTGTGGCCGTGCCAGCGTTTGAACGCAGCGTCCAAACCTGGAGCGGTTAGCAATTAAATAAACAACGCCGGAGATTTGTTCCCGCTGTCACGTGCCTCTGCCAGAACAGAAAAAAAGAGAACCTGCTGGGGCCGACGGTGGTGCGGTCCAAGGTGGGAACGTGGAGCCCAACGGGACGGGGACGAGCCAGGAGAAAGCCTTGCTCCTGCCCTCTCCGTCCAGCCACACGTGTGGCCCAGCTCTTCCTCACTGAGAAAGTGTCAAAAGCACTCTGTAGTACAGCAAAGCGGTTTACTAATAAACTGCAGAGGAAACACCACACAGGTTGGGCTGCTCTCCTCGAAAAGAGCAAGCAGTGGCATGGGAGCACAACACACGCACACACACACACACACACACACACACACACACACAAACACAACAACATCAGTATGTTTGTGGAAGAAAATCATATACTATTCCCAATTAGCTCAACTTTCTTTTGTCCCATCAAGGCTTTCAGATTGCTTTAAGCGATGAGAATTGCTCGAAGGAGACTTCAAAAGTATTGTTTAGAGTGAGGGCAGCATAATAACGCAGCCACAGCATCAATCATAACATATTATGTGCCGACTGCTGAAGGAAGAATCATCATTTGGTCTGGCTGGCACTAGCATCATGATTCAAGACAGACGTTCTGCTGAATTTGTTGCGAGCGTGGTGCTTTACAACCATTAATGCCAGCTCAGCCCCTTTAATGTCAAATGAGACCATTTTAAGAGATTAGTGTTCACATTGTCAAAGAGATAGCACAAAGAGACCCCAAAACAGGCATTTCCCTGTGTCCCCAAGAAGCCCATGCATACACCGCCCTGTCACTCATCCGTTGATTTAGAAGCAGAGTGTAAATAAGTGATATAGCTACTAATGTGTGGAAGTTAGTCAAGTTCTTCGTAAATGTGTTGAACAGCCATGTGTGTGTCACGTGCAGGACGGATGGAAAGCGGCATAATCTGACAACAAAATGAATAAAAGACAGAGGAGGCAGTAAATGGCAGACATTGAGAGAGACAACCAAAAGATGGGGGGGGGGAAGAGAGAGAGAGAGAAAAAGAGAGCCAGAGAGCCAGAGCGAGAGCAAGAGAGAGAGTAGTTATAGTTACAGACAAGTATGGAGTTTGAACTGCTTCACTGGTAAGATGCTAGTGATTGGCGGAACGAGGGGCTGATTATCTTCAACTGAGGTTGAGAATGATGAAGGACATTCAGCATATCAGCATCGCCTCATGTTCTGTGCACTTTTTGAATCGGGTCGATTTAGATGGGAGATGTTGTTTGTTTTTGGTTGAAATTGGCCCAGGACAGCTTGGTCCCTCCAGAAAAAGCCGCTGACTCATAGTAATTTAAGCTGAGGTGCAGGGGGGGATATTACACATCAAGATTAGAAATGTGATTTTGGAAACCAGTGTTTCCAACACTCACGGTGTACTTGAGCGATTTCATGTTGGCGTGAAGCAACAGTAACGGGGCCAGCCCGATGCGGTCCGTTCTCGTTAACGACCGAATTATGAAACCCATTCCATTTGTGTGTTGCCAAAACAGCCTGTGTTTAGTCTGTCATCTCAGTGAAATTCACCAACAAATGACCTCACTAAGATCATCAATTTAGTAATTAATGTGCCAGCACTCATAGCCTTTAAAACTGATTATATCACTGGTGGCATGAAAAGTAGGAGTAAATCCATTGCAAACGTGGCATGTGACCTACATGTGTTTTCAACATTGCCAATGTCTCTGCTTCTGTTTTGCTTTGCTGAACAGGTAGCCACAGTTGACATAATAACCACACAGCTTTTTTCGCAGAATTGTTTGGCCTCCTCATGTCAGGGATTGTCCTATACGAATGCGCTTTACTCCCGAACACATGCGTCACTGAATCTATCAATTAAACGGATATGTTAATGTCGAAAGAACTTTCACTTCTAGTTTCACTAGAGGAAAACATTCAAAATCGTTAATGCTCCATTTTTAAAAAATATGCTTTTCGTGAAAACAACACGTCACTGTGTATTAAATTATTTTAATATTTGCAAAACTAATTCACGATCACATGTATACTCGATGGGAACAAGTCTCACTAAATGCAGAAAAGGAATTACCATATTCCTGGAATTGTGTTTCCCCGCATTCGAGAACTATTGAATGGAGAACAGCAAAGGCTATGAAAACGTTGTACAACTTGTGATGCCTCACAGTGCGGCCAACATGCCTTAATGCAATGTGTTTGGCAGTCCAGAAATGTGCTACACCGGCAATGACTGCATCCCAGAGCAGGCCTGATGTTCCTAACATATGGGCACCCCTTAATCATTGCCAGGTATGACCACTTTCTCTCCATTGTCACTAAATAACATGCGAGTGTGACGGGAGAATGACCCGCTGGCCTCCAGCCACCCAGCCGGCGAGGCAGCATGAGGAAACATTTAGACCTCATTGTTGCGCATGGCCCTCTTCATAGGAACCCAGGACAGGCACGCTGGGTCCACGGAGACCCACATGTTCAGCGCCTTAAGACCTCAACATCCAACACCACTCGCCAGGTTGAGGGCGACCCTTCGCAAAAAAAAAAAGCAGATTGACATCGAAAAGAAAAGGCAACTTCATAATCTACAATCGGTCCTGGAAACCATGGCAACACTTGCCCTCTGTTTGGCCGAGTAACCCAGATCGCAACGCTCACGGCTCTACGAGCGCTCCCCCCCCCCCCCCCCCTGAAACCGATCTGATACATGCACGCTCATTTATATCATATACAAAAACAAAAGTAAAAGTTAGATCCAAGACAACAAAGCGATCCAGACGTTGGGCCGAGCCGTGGCTGGTGAGGGAACCTTGGTAGGAAGTGATTGATGAAACCACCTTCACATGGTTTTGTTTAGAGCCTGAACATGCTAATTTCTTGGCGGTGCCGACACAGGACCATTCATCACAGGCCAGTCACCAGCGGTGACCCCAGTCGCTCGTGTCATTGTTGGACCCCCCCCACCCACCACCCCCTCCCCGCCCCCAGTCTTCTTCACCACTTGGGACTGCGTGACAACTATCCAGGCCACAGACAAAGATGGATGCCGGGATAGATAGATGGGGAGTGTGGGGGTGAGACTGAGAGCTCATGATTGATGGCTCGGCTCTGGAGGGTTGCGGGGCCACAGAGAGTAGGCACCGCGCGACGAGAGCAATCCCCTCGCCTTTCACTCACATTATTGTCATTCCAGCGCTGAGCTACTGCTTTTACCAATGGCTTGCTCTAGCTCCACAGAGCTGTACTCCATAGGGCCACCACATCTACTCAGGGCTGGGCTGGCTCCAAAGACCCCCTCTCCTGTTAAGGTGTGGAGTTAGCAAAGAAAAGCTTACTTTGTAGGATCCCGTTTCTTAGAGACAATTTAGTAAATCCAGTCCGTGAGTTGGACTACACACGGCAGGGCTGGTGCTGGTGTATAGGAGCTGGTCTGAAATCAGTCCATCAGCCACTGTTCTCGCCTGCCTGACCCAAGGAGCACTTCACCTCCGCAGTCGGGTATTCGTCTGAGTCATGCAACAAAGCAACAAAATCTTTCTCCTAGAGGACTGTAAACATTAACATGAATGTTAAACATAATCACCATCGCTTAACTGTGAAAATCCGATTAGCTCGCAGGAAGTAACCAAATACGGGCACACAGAGTAATAATTCATGCTAATTAAACACAAAATGTAGGCCGGTATAGGAGGCATGGAATAATCATACATCATTATTTCTCTCTGCAACAATTCATTAAGATCCTACAAAGAACAGAGCGGTAGAGTTGGGCACGCGTGTGAGCTAAACGCTCCCTGACTTACAGTCCTCGATAAATAAATCACTGAGTCACACAAGACGCCGCTCTCGTTCACGGCTCATTGCACGCCTGACGTTCCTCCGATGACAACGCTCTTACGGCCATCACATCTCAGCCCCGCACGTCCACGCCTCCTGGAGAGCCCAGCGCACCGCCGGCCGCCCCTTGCTGCCCGGCCGAGCGAATCAAACAAACAGTAAAACAATCTGCGGCCGTTTCACCACAAGCCGCCTTGTAAATAAACCCCCTGTAATGATGGCACTCGGGGGGGGGGGGGGGGGGGGGGGCGTCCATCATTACAGCGGTTTATTTACCTACCGAGAAGTCTGTAGAACCGAGCAGCATGTTCGGTCCCCCCCCCCCCCAAGCTCTTCTGCACAACAGCGGAATCAAGGACCTTATTATTAGCTGGAAATCAAAGAGCCCATTACACAGTCGCTGCCTGTCTTTATTCCCTTGGCCTGGTGGGTGATCCAGCAGAGAAACGACCCTCGGTTTACCTGATGATTAACCCAGACAACTTAGACGAGGGAGGCAGGGTTACTGAGTGGCTTAAGGGCTGGCCCCACCTACAAAACAATCTAGAGGACTGGATGATGTAGAAGTGTTTTCAATTAAAACAAGACCTGATTGAGAACGGGGCTCATCTCCCTTAAGGGTGTAAAAGCAACAAACTTGAAATTTAACACATCTTGCTCACAAGCTGGATGATCTGCGACGACATGAGGGGGGAAAGAGAAGAGTTTGATTAAAATCTCAAAGCCAAAGAAGTTATATTATGCAGAGAAAACGGGACCGGACATTGAAAAAAGAGACATGTGTGAACATAAGCTATCTCTGAAGGCTGGGAGAGGAGATACAGAAGAAACGGAAGGTTTGTGCGTGGTGAACTCTGAAGGCCAAGGTTAGCTAAGCTGGAAACTCGTGTTGCCGAAATAACATCAAGCAGCACGAGAGTGGATGGAAAACGGATGAACTCATCATCCATGCATTTGATTGGCCTGACTCCATTACGCCCAGTCTCAAGAATTTAACTAGACGCTGGAGATAGGCAGACACGGAGCCGTTCAGAAATGGATTACTAGAGGGTGCGTGTCTGTACATACACATTGCTTTCAAACACGCTCTTAGCAAATGCTTAAGGCTAACGTTTTGTTTTATGATTGTCACTCAAAAACCAAAGCCACACTGTAGGCTGATCTCATCGTTCAAGGCCCCAATCTCAGAAACATCAACACTAATGAAGTCAAACATTGTGGAGCTCTGAGGGGGAAAACTTCTCTGAAGTTTTCAGCTTTACTTAGTGGGCACTGGGACATTTTCTGCTACACTGAATTTGGAGATGGAAATAAGACCACTTTTTGGTCACATAATCTTAAATATATGACTAAAAGTTACGATAGCCCAGCTCATAAAAAAGTGAACAGCCCAGTTGTTCAGTTTAACCTGGCCAGAAGGATGTAAGAGAGAATATCTGCCCCGGGAGGAATTCTACAATTTATACGGCAGATTTTAAAGCTGCAGTATGAACTGCACAACTGAACAGCCTCCCCTATCCCCTCCCTTTCAAACAATGTATAATAATCTAAGGTGGCCTGTACTGCTCTTTGAGCCGGCAGTAGATATTACAAAATGATGTTGTTGTTTTTCCTTTAAATGCTTCCTCTCTCTCTCTCTCGGTTTGTCTGTTCTGGGCTACTGTAGAAACATGGGGGACTCATAGAAGAGGACCCACTCTTCTATGAACACCTTAGAATGAGGGCTCATTCTAAGGTAACAAAAACACAATGATTTTCATGATTTTCATGAGATTATACAGTATCTAAAAATTATGAATATCATATTTAATTTCGCCAAAGTCCGTTCCACTAGATCCCGCAACGTTTTGAACACTGCACTTTTAAAGTCTCAAAGAATACTCCAAGTTGTACAGTATTTTTCCTTCAAACTGACTTTTTTTGCACCAGTCAAGGCCTGGATGGGGGCTTTGGGTTCAACTCCCCTGAGGGGAGGGTCATGGGTCTCGGTTGACCTGGCCATGGATTGTTACCTGAAAAGGACATGACTACAACCTCCCTTTGCGTGGGTCACGGCCTGTGTCTGAGAGGACCCACGAGAGCTTAGTCTATTTATAGGGAAACACATCGCTGCAGCACAGTAATCATGAGGGGAACAGAATACAAACCATAAATGTCTGAAAGACTCATCGCCAAGGTGACACGCCAATTCTTTAGAGACAACGACGAGAGCCCGGCTTTTCGCCCGAGCTCCAAAACTTGAATCCATTTCCCGCTGCCTCCTCCAAAGCATTAAACTATCCTGTTACTTTTTACCTTGTCGATTTTGTCATTTAATACAAGCAAGAAATGCAGCACCTACAAAATTGTCCAAAGCAATGACACAGGTAATATAAGTACAAGTACACTGATGGAAAACATCAAAATGGCATGTTATGCTTTTTCTCCATTGCAAACAATCAGAGGTTGTAGACTGAATGTAGCCTGCTGAGTGTTTTCAGTACAATAATGACAGAACTTTTCTTCCTGAACAAGGATTTGTCCACCTATACAGATGTTTGCGCCACACACAGGAAAAATATATAAATATTAAACAAAAAATGTATAAAGTATCAAAGGTGTTCAATCAATTTTAATTTGGTGAGTTTAAATCTGGGAGTAGTAGTTCATATGAATTCGTAAAACATAAGAACAAATATGTGTCCTTTTGTATATTTGGACACATATTTACCCCCACTGTTTCCTTCACTAGGGGGACATATAATGAGCCGTAAGACCACTCAAACCTCTGAGGTGCACTGAAACTATGACTTTAGGCAGGGTTTGATTTTACAGTCCTGAAACTCCATTCGAAGGCCTAGGAGAACCCTAGAATCCACCGCAGCTCCTATCATTAAATCAGTTCTATCACACACAGATGAGCTTCTCAGGGCCATGGAAGAGGGAGAAGGAGGAGAAGTTGAAGAAGCCCAGCAGAGGGACGGAACACTGCGGGCCCAGTGATTCATTGCCAGGTTTCAGCGGGCCTCATGCACCTTGAGCCTTGCTGTACATTTGGAAAGAGATCCGGCAAATGCTGTGACATTTGGGGTTTGTTCCACAAGGAAATTCCTGTGACACTTGCTCCACCACCTCTGCTCTTCAGCTCTAGGGACTCACTAACTTTCGGAGTACACCAAAAGTATTCGATAATATAAAAATATAATTTACTGTGATTGCTTTTTTAGAATGTGAGTGGAATGGTGTAATGGCTCTTAAAAGATTTTGCACGGTTTCGGTTTCAACACATGGAGCTTGTACACTCAGTACACACTCAAAGGAGATGTCCAGAAACCCAGGTTTCCCATCAATGTCAGGTGCACTGTAAGGGGACATGGTGCTTATCTGTGAGCGGCTGAGACATTTGCCCTGTGGTTTCAGCACAGCAGATCCCATTCTCAGTTACAGTTCGGCGTTCACTTTCATGTTATTGGAAACACTGACGCAGAGTAGAGTTAGAGCAGTGAGACGATAAAGCAGTTGTAGTTCAATAGGAAATAGGAGAGCAGGCTAAAACAACACCCGCGGTCTCTCTCCCTCTTTATTTCCAACCCTCTCTTGACACAGAGTCACCCTTTGAGAGATAAATCAGTGCTAAGAAAAATCAACAAAACATCTGGCATTCCTTCCCAGCAAAAGGATATTCTTTGTATCCCCTCCAAGGTCAATGGATTATACAACTTTGTCTCCTTCTGCATTTGTTTGGGCACATCTGCACGGAAAGCATATTACAGGATATTGCAACGCCTTTTGCTCCCAGGTCAAGACTGGGGGAAATACAGTGTGAGTCACAGCTGTCTGAGCTGTAGGTGTCTGACTAAACTCCAGATGGATGATTGATTTTCAGATTGACCGCTTCAATTCATCCCACTTCAATGGAGATTTCACAGGTCCTCGTACAGTCAACATAATAATAATAAAACTAAACAAAAGAACCCACCAGTAATGACTCCGTTGGGAGTGAATAAAGACCTAAATCTGAGACCTCTGGCCTCCCCTCTCCAGATGGAGGACCTCAGCTGTACAGGGTTTGGCTTTCCTTAGCTTTTCTTCACAGGAAGTACCACTGGTTTCACTTTAGGCCTAGGAAAGAAAAGTGGAATTCGGCCTGATAGCCAATCACTACCAGAAAGAACACGACCAGTAAGCAGGAACTAGGGGACCCACTGACCCTCAAGGCTTTCAAGATCTGGTCGGTTGGTCGATTGGTTGTTAGAATATGCACCCGTTTAACCAAATTCCCATTGTTCAGTCAATCAACGGTGGTGCTTTCATAAAGAAAATAACATTAATTATGAATAATAATTATACTCACAGCTCCGTCGTTTTTTTAAATAATTGTATGGTTGGTTTAAAAGACTATAGGACAGCGGTGTTGCAGCATTTTGTTAAAAAGGCTGACAAAATATTTAGGAATATAATCCAAAAGCTTTTAGAATGATAACTTGTGTTTTTCAACTTTGGTGACAAACACTCAACACTTTTAAAACGTCTTCATGCAAAAGAATATGGCTATAGCAAGGGTGTTAAAATCCACACTGAAAGGCCCTGGTTTCAATCCCCAAAATCCACAGCCTACCTGTACGGATCAGTGAGATAGCTAAGCTATCCCATTTTACCAACTGCTTTGTGTCTCTTGAATAGAACATGCACAGATACACCTGTGTCATGGCAATCCAACGAAAATCACAACGCAACAATGCAAACAGATACCAGCAGGACTGAACTCGTGTCGGGTCAGCATGTGTGCAACCGCATCATGCTTCCCGACACGGCAGCAAAGATTCCACTAGTTCCAGAAATGTCTCAGACAACGTGTATATCCTTCCTTATCGACCGCCGCAGCTGCTCTCTGTTTTACACACCGCGTCAAACGGGCTCATGTGTATGGAACTTAGCAACTCTTTGCTCACGACGCGACGTGTCTGTGTGTGAGAGAGACACGGTAATCCGTTCGGTGTGCAGACAACGACTTAGCACATAAACCACTATGCCCTACGCTGCCAACAAGCTAGGATAATGGCTGTGAAAGAGGAGGGTGGAGCGAGTGACAGCTGAAACACTGAAACGCGCAGTCTCGACATGTCACTGGCAAACGTCAGCTATCTGTGAACCCCCTTCAGCTATCTGTGTGTGACCCGGAGCGTGGCCTATTGATCGTCTAAAGCGTCCTGGTAGTGACCCATTAAAGTATCTCATTGTTGTGTGGCTGACAGACGATCCCCCCAGAACCTCCAGTGTCTCAGGTACCACCTGTCTAAGGGGAGAGGGAAAACAGAACACCAAAAGGAACATCAATGTGGAGTGATATATTGAGCCCGGCCCGGCCTGTAGAGAGGGCGCTGGCGTTATTTATGGGCTGATGAGAAGCATTTAGCCAGGAATAACTCCAATGTACCATTAGCTTAGCCCAGATCTGGTTCCAAAGCAGCTCACTCTGGAGGGCTCTGCGCCAGGCATTAAAGCAACGGGGGGGGGGCTCTCAGAGAGTTATGGCGTGAACTCCGATGCGCCTTCTCCAGATCAGCAATGGACACGTGCACACACAACCTATAGATTGTGTCTTGTATTTCTACTATGGTGATGGTTGATTATGCGTGTGTGCGTCTCTGTTTGCGTGTGTGTGAGCGTGAGTGTGTATGCGTGTCTGACACATGTGTGTCTGACACATTCTCCCAGACTTGGAGAATGCATAGGTCGTTCCGCTGCAGGACGATGTAATGTTCAGCGTATCTGGAATTCTTGACACTCGTAGTTGTAAGGACACACATGCACACACACACACACACATACTGTTGCGTACCATTCTGCTCCTCCAGCTCATTGCCAATCTCCCGGCCCATCATCTTCTGCCGGCTGATGACCGCTGCCAGGGCGTCCAGACCAGCGTCCTGGGCTGGACAGAGAAAAGACCAGAAGACGGATGAGTGACCAACAGCATGAAACCCTGAGAATCTGCACTACAGCCCATTATCAAGACAGACAGACACAGACACACACACACACACACACACACACACACACACACACACACACACACACACACACACACACACACACACACACACACACACACACACACACACACACACACAGACAGAGATTGACAGACAGAGACAAAGGAATAAAGAAAGACACAGAAAAGAGAAAAACACCAAAAATCAGCGACCAATGTAGTAATACACGTATGTGCACAGGAATGTACTCGGTACACAGCCATAGAGATCACAGAAACCGCTGAGAGACGGCCATTCCTTTTAAATGAGCCAATTGCAGGATGGGGATAATTAGGAGTGCAGGGCAGTCCACAGGGGGCAGCATCTGGATTGACAGGGCCTCAGTACACCAGCTGAGTGGACAGTGGACCACATGGACGTCATTTAAGCTCTGTTATTACAACTGATCCTGGGGCCAGGTGGAGAAAGAACCACTGGCAGAACGGTGTAGGAAAGTACAATACAAGTGGAGAACATAGAGATCAGGTGAATCGAATGAGACACCCGTGTCCCTATCAGACCAAATGTCAACTTAAATAGCAAACTGTTCTAGTCAGAATCTACACACACAAGACAATGTCATAACAGAGAGAAGAACATAAACAAAAGGAACTAGAACCAACATTTGGCCCTTGTCACAGACAACCACAGGAATCCAGTGTTACCACAGGTTCAGGTTCACCATGACCCAGCGACAGCCCCAGTAACCCCACTGGGAACGGGGAGAGGGACGCTGTGCGGTTTGGTTCCCCCATCTTAACAGGACTCTCCCAAAGCAGACTGACAATAGCAAGAGCCGTAATGGAGAGATGCAAGTGTCCCGACGGTGAGGGTGGAGCTGGCCCCGACTTACCTTCCATGATGCTGTGCTGCTGCTGCTTGATCTCCCCGAAGCTCAGGCCCCTGGTCTCCTCCGATTCGTTGACCAGCCACGGGTTGACCGCTCCTCCTCCGCCGCCGCCGCCACCACCAGCGCCCCCTGCTCCGGACATGAGCGTCGTCCTGCGAGACGTGGGCTAATGTTATTACCGTTGTTCAGATGTAAGGCCGAACGCTCCTCTGCACTTCCTCTCTCCTGCTTCAACAAACCCCTTGGCACAAACACACGAATGAGGGACAGAACAGTGCATGGTATAATAGTCCTTTCGTCAGGCTTCTGTTCAAAGCAACAAACTGTGAATTTTGATTTGAAATGTGATAAAAGGGGAAGGAAGGGGGTAAGGCATCTACTGTGGGGGTTTAGCCCCCTCACTGTCCTGACTTCTATCTATCTGAGCAGCTACAACTGAGATGATTGAGTTCAATAAAAAATAAACCCTTTGGGTCTAGATTTCCCTTGGTATGCCCCCCCCCCATTTCCTATGTGGGTATGTGTGTGCGGTTTACCAATGTGAATCACGTAGAGGCAGAATAGGAAAGGGAATATTTATTTCTGACCTGAACAGAACCCATGTAATGGATGCTTGCCCTGTTCCTTGCCCTGATTTCAGTTCTTCCACAGTAAAAGTACACACGTTGTCGGTGGTGCCAAGATCCAATCAAGTAGAAAAAGTAGCCCCAATAATAAAAGTATGCAAGGGATATATATAGCTACATCAGTGGCGGTTGGTGGTTTTTAAAGTGAGGGAGGAAGGACTGCTCGCTTGGTTGCCATTGGCCTGGTTGCACTGTTAGTGGCGTATGGTGGCATAACTTTGTGAGTCTCAAGAAGTTTCAGGGTGTTTTGGTGAACTACAAAATATCAGGGAGGGATAATTATGTGAATTGATACAAATCCACCAGTGGCAGCATTGTACTTTGAAAGCTGGTGGGCAGCATGTCTTGGACTACAAGGGCAGAAGGAAAGGATGCAATTAAATTAAATCAGGCCTACTCTTGATTTGTAAAACTAAATAATAAATCATTGGGCCTATTTTTGCCCTCAATGACTGAAGCTATTGGTTGTAATTTGGCTATGTTTATTTTCATCTACAATTGTTTTAAGAAAAATGAAAACACAAAACCAAAAATTGATGCCATTTAAAATGCATCATGCTCTGAATCATCCTTTCCACAATATCAAACAGAATGGTCAGAGTAACAAACAATTAAAAGAACAACAAGAACATTATTTGACAACTATTTACATGGGCTGTAAGCCTAACATTGTTTGAGGCAAATGTGGATGTTAATGGTGTTTCAGAATGTTGGTCATGGTGTTAAGCCAATTAAGATTGAGGGACTTCATTTATAGATCAAGTCAATCCTCCTCTCGGGCTCGGCCACGGGCAGCCCCGCCGCAGGCTCCGCAACCCGGCCGCGGGCAACGGAAACGTTGCTCTGTTCGTCAATATAAGCAAACAGAGCCGCACTGTACCGCGCAACCAGTAGCGCGGTGCTCGGTGGAAACGATGCATTCGGGTTCATTGGTTCTCTTAGCATAGACGTGAGGGGATAACCCCTCCCTACGGGCTGCTCCACAGCCAGGGCTCCTGCTTAGTGTCATAGCGATAATGCTGTAAAAATCGATTCATTTGCTACAAAATTCAAAACATGTTAAGCCACAAAATAAATGTTGCTTACTCAGTGAGTTCGCTGTGCACGTTAGCACACATGCCGTAAGGTTGCTATGGGCTCTTTCTGCTACATAGCAACACACCAGAGGGCTCTGTTGTGTTTCGCTTAACACAGGTTTTTACAGCCCTTTCTTTGATAATGGCTTAAAGCTGTGTCTGGGGGTCCCGGGGCTGATTTGTGGTGAGTAGTCCAGGGGTCTCAGTGTGAGAAAGGATTCGAACACATCTATTAAGAGCAACAGATTTTCTGGTGGAATCCAGGAGACATGACCAGAGCCACAAGGAGACCCCTGTGTGACTCAGGAAGTGATTAAACCGAGGCAAGCGAGAGTCCATGTTGTGGTTTTCCTGTCAAAATAAAATCCTTTAAGTGGCGATATGCTACATCGTCTCTCGTGGATACTTTTGACCCGTTCACATTTCAAAGAAGACCAACGAATGCAACTGCTGAACGTGACAGAAGCGCACAAACTCCATATTTAGTCAAGCTAAACTTTCCCCTTAGGCCCGAGCACAAGAGCATGGATCGCATTTCTTAGCAATTAATTTAACTTGGGCCTTGGTATCAACAATCATCTTTAAGTGGTACGATAAGGGTCTGGAAACAGAGACTTTGCGGTGCTGCTGTTTGGACGGTGCAGGCCAGAACCGATACCATCAGCAGGCCTGCTCTGCAGCGGCACCGGGCCTGATCCTGCTGACATGTTTGATAACTAACCCAGCACTTGGAACCCGGCCACTTCCTATGTGACGGCGCCCAGTGTGTGAAGATCCAATTAGCCCATCAGTGGGAAGAGCTAAAAATCAGTCAGGCACACTTGCTTGGCGGCGGTAAAAGCGGCGGGGCCACAGCCATTGTGGCTTAAACATCAAGGCCCTGATCTAAGAGACTTGGACAGGCAAGATTTAACTAATTACAGCTATTTCCCAGAGGGCAATCGAGTAGGAGGGAGAAAGTTTTTAGAGCGAGCTGAAGTTGTGGGACCGCTGGCTCGCAGAAGGTTAACCGAGCCCCTCAGATCGCGGCCCCATGTCCTACTTTGAGATGGAGAAAGTATTGTTTTAGGAATAGATTAAGCTTTACCTCTAAAGCCCCAGACCCTTTTTTTCTCTCTCTACTCCAGTGCTCTCCAAGCCCGGGCTTAGGTTAACCAAGCATGGCCGAGCCAACCCACCCTCCCCCATTCTGTCCTCCAGGACCACACAGAGGGGAGGGGAGAAGTCCTAGTAAAAACACCAATGTCCTGGCTGCACGGCACTCACAGTAGAGGGTCCAAAATTAACTAACTATCTTTCTACCTGCCAGAGTGGAAAAATCCAAAGGCCAGACAATTGATTTAATGTGTAACCCTGATTGTGTTTTACACGCCAGTTGGTCAAATCTATCCACCACTGGCAGGTGTCAGGTGTTGGTTTTGGAGCCATATATCTAGAACACTACACCTTGGCTTTTCCTTACGGTTTGGTCGGTAAGACGGTGTGGATTTACATAGTTCAAGAAAATAAAAATACAAACATGCCTCACATGTCTTTGTTACATTTGAGATAAATGAATAGACCAAATACAAAGAAGGAGTAAAATCCATCAGGCTTTACAAAAGTTTTCACACAAAAACAAGACAATTAATTCGGGAGGAAGTGAGCTACATAAGCCTATTTCCTCTTCCTGTCCAAATAAACGCTGGCTGATGGGGTCAGCCACTCTACGCTAGGTAACAACCATCTGTTTCCTCAGCAGTCACCTCAATACGAAATCAGTGGATGAAGAGGATATCAGCGGTGACACCTGGCGCTTTTGTCAACAATTCCAAGTCATAAAGTAATAATCTGATGAGGAGTTATATACAGAGCCCAGCCTACTCCCACTGTGTGTGTGTGTGTGTGTGTTGTGTGTTGTGTGTTGTGTGGTGTGTGGTGTGTGGTGTGTGGTGTGTGTGTGTGTGTGTGTGCGCGCCCGTGCGTGTGTGTCGGAAGGTGCCAAACATGTGATCAGCAGTGCGAAGCGCCTGCAAAGCCTCCTAATGGAAATGAATTAGCGGAGGGGTCGGCAGAGAGGCAGGCCTCCCTCCACAATTGATGCTACAGGGGAAGAGGTCAAGGTGCACGGCTCATACCGGATGTCCAAAGACTTTGCCGCCCAAAGTTACTGACCGGTGACTTATCCTCAAAGGGGAGCAGCGAGCATGTAACTGGGAATCATCCAATAAAGTGAAGATTCATTATTTTAATTGGACAACGTGGCGCCGGTTATTCTTTTGAATCACCGAT
The DNA here is from genome assembly GCF_031168955.1 of Gadus macrocephalus. Classification (NCBI taxonomy): domain Eukaryota; kingdom Metazoa; phylum Chordata; class Actinopteri; order Gadiformes; family Gadidae; genus Gadus; species Gadus macrocephalus. The sequence goes on from NC_082384.1 coordinate 7,436,172, forward strand.
TTAAAAAGGGGGTGGAAGTCTTATGGCCTGGGTGGGCTTGAATAGGATGGTGGATTGACTAATAAATGCTGGTGGATCCTGCCAGCACTGACCTATTGTGACAGTACCCCCTTCGTAAATTGACACATTCCTGATGTGATTAAGAGCCTAAATGTTAACACACAAGTAAAAGGGTAGACCTAACTGCACTTTTACATTTCATATATTACCCATGACAAATTAAATCCATCTCAAATAGCCTGTTGACAAAAACATGTCCGTTGAGCAACACAATAGAGTCAGCCCATTGCAGGGCCTTCAGTGACCTTATGGTGGACGGAAGGGTGGAAAAAAGGCCATTAGTTTGAAACTACTATTACATGTATTTTGATCCCAAGTTCAACATCCATGCATCCCATTGACCAATCAAGCTTCTGAACAACTGGCTTACATGTTATAGACATTAAGAGTTCAGGTAATTACCCTCTGAGAGAAAACATATTAAATACTAAACATGTTATTCTTTATATTGGTTAATTTTAAACGTTAATGATAAAGCGACATGTATTTCACTCACAGATAAAACAATCAATGCTCTGATTCAATTAAGAAATATAAAATAATCTGATCATCTACAGAAAAGAAGGAAAATCTGTTGTGGCTGTAGAAAAATTAATAATTTTACATTAATACTGCACGACTTGGCATACCTGGAAGGTTCTTCTTTGACCTCTCCTCTGAAGGTGGCATTGAGATGTTTCTCTCTGGTGACCAGGTCATCTACTAGGTTCTGTCTCCTGTCAGCCTCTGACTGCATTCTAACATGGTTGTATTAAGGGAAACAGTTATTGATGGAATAATATTTTGTTATCAGCCAGCATTTTTCCTTGTCGAAAACATGACATTTGGGTGTTAATGATGATGAATGAGAAAGGATGGATATTACAATTATCATGATAATTTTGCTGTTGCTCTGACACATACCCTTTAGCAAGGTATTACACAAAACGTTACTAAATGTGAGACAAGTTTTACATTTAAAAGATACCATGTTGCCCTCTATTGGATAAATTTTGTTACTGCAAGTAAATGACAACGAGACAGAAAGCGATATGAACACTAGTTGTAGTCCACATATTCATTGTATATATATTTGTATTTAACCAATTTTTATGCATGTTTCTAATGTTTTCAGGCTTTGTTACTGTTTGACCAATAGAGACGCATGCTAACACCAGATGTGAAACACCAATGTTAAGCACAGCTTCAAGAAGGATACATCCGACGGGACGATGAAGCTCGTAGCAGACTCTCTTTCAGCTGGGAGATGTTTTGCTTGAGCTTCTGTAATGACGCTCTTAGTGTCATGTTGATCTGAAATAATCACGTGCATTGAAATGAATTATTCTGTAACACTTTACGAAAAGGGTACATTTATGAACCATTAATTAACATTAGTTAATGCAATTATTAGCATTATTCGAATGTACATAGCATTAGCATATGAGAAGGGTAAGGGGTAGTGTGTTAACCTTAACACTATTAAATGTTTACATTAAACCTATGTTAACATTAACCTTTTACCTATACCGATACCTATTACTACTATTAGTAAACTCGAACACCATTAGTAAAGGATTATTTGATCAGTTAACTGATAATTGGCTCTAAATATCTGCTTATTAACATTATTAACTAATGTAAATAAAGTGTGAATTAATGTGCCCTTAGAAGTTTTTTATTCTAGGCTTATGGATCAGATAATTTGGTCCTATGGGTGTAAACTGCACAGTGTACCCCACGGCCTCACCTTGGCCGGGTTGCCCCCGGTTCTCTGTAGTCTTGACCGTTCATGTATATTCTCGGCTATGTCTTGCGCCAGCCGACACGTCGCGTCGTAGTTCTGTAACCTTCATAACATCACATCACATGAGATCTTACATTTACATTTAGGTTCTGTCGGTAGGTACTGCAAAGATGTTCATAGAAACAAGTGCCAAGCCATGAACTCATGAGCTTGTGACATGATGTCACATGAAAATGACATGCCATGTCTTGGTATAACATGATATGCCATGCCATATCTTGACATGTCATTTCATAACATTAGAGGAGTTTGGACCAAGGGTACTGTGTAATCCATGCACTGCTATTGTTTAAGATAAGAGGTTTTAACATCGATCAAGACGTATTTTTTCAGTACCAGGGCGAATCTAATCACAGCGTTGTTGATGTGAGGATTGAGCATGACATTTATCATGTGATAACATTTAGCAATGCCAGGACTAACTCATACTCACTTGTGTACATTACAGTCCAATTATAATAAGTGCAATTATTCAACATTAAACACAATATTGAAAAGACGTATACGTGTACATGGTATAAATTTCCATTTATAATGAAATGGTTAACTATTGCACCGACAAGTTGAGGTTAGCTCACAACAATTAGCCTCCATAACAGGATCCGTAAATGCAAAATTAATGTAACAACGACACACCCTAAGTGGCCACTATTTAGAACGATCATTATGACCCTTACCAAGCATCTTGAGACATATTGAGGTGACTTCGTGTTAGCAAGTATCCAGGTAAGTGCGAGCAGCTTCTTGTTTTGGTGTGACGTCAGAACGGCGCTCTGCGAGGTTCAAAAGATACTTGGCAAAATCGTTAAAGGGACAGTAGCAAATGCAAAACGCAATTCTCTCTCTCTCTCTCTCTCTCTCTCTCTCTCTCTCTCTCTCTCTCTCTCTCTCTCTCTCTCTCTCTCTCTCTCTCTCTCTCTCTCTCTCTCTCTCTCTCTCTCTCTCTCTCTCTCTCTCTCTCTCTCTCTCTCTCTCTCTCTCTCTCTCTCTCTCTCTCTCTCTCTCTCTCTCTCTCTCTCTCTCTCTCTCTCTCTCTCTCTCAAATATATAGATGTATATATATATTAGGGCTGTCAAGCGATTAAAATATTTAATCACGATTAATCGCATTCATGCCATAGTTAACTCACGATTAATCGCAATTAATCATATTTTTTTTTTTATATCCCCTGAATTCTTTGTCACATTAATTTTTCTCATTTTAATGCTCTTATCAACATGCAGGGCAACTCGCCGACTCAAGAGGATGGCGCAAAACAAACAGGTTGTGACCTCGCAGGTCACCACAGGGTCACAAAACCCACCGCACCAAAACCAAATCAACAACAAATATAAATCAATAAAAAAGTGCAAAAAGGAAAAATAATAAATCAATAAACGAAATATAACTTATAAACCTGTTACATAAGCACACATTGTAAACCATGCCCTTTTTCAGCATGCAACATCTCAAAGCGACCATGACAATCAATAGACCTTTTTCACAGGTGTCAGCGTAGTAGGCCTACACACGTGTGTCTATCTGCTACCCTGCCCTGGTACAAGTCACCACCAGACCCATTATTGATGTTATGTCCCATTTTGAAATCCTACAGAAAAAAAACCCACAAAAGGCTTCATCACAGAGGTGGTCAACTGGATGTATCTCATTACGTTAATTAAATGTGTCTGTATGACCACCAGAGCTATTAAACCTATGTGATGGAGGTCTATGTAATGTTGCTAAGTAACTATTATAATATATATATTTCCCATAGGGGACAGTAGAGCTTGTTTTGCATCTTCCCTATTACCATTGCACCAGCAGATGACATGAAGGCTTTATGGTTTTTTGTTTCATAGCAAAACAATTGCTGTGTTTAGATCATAACATATAACTGTTGTGTTGAACAAAAACATTGGTTAGTCTTCTCAGAATTCATCGTGCATTCTGAATGCTACAACTAGAGAGATTTTGAGTGACCCACATAGTGGTTTTCTCCGAGATTGTCACCACTATTTACAGTATGTTGTTTTGTATATCATCCGTGGTCCCTCAGTCAATGCATATTGACAAGTACCGTCAAGCTCAAACATGAATTTTAATGTTTTTTATAAACTATGTGTGACGGATCAACATTGCAAACGTTTTTAGTTAAAATATTGATAATTGACATTGATAATTAATATACTTATTTATAGAAAGACACGATAGACACAAACGACTACATTTATGTAGTCATTTATTTGTTTTCATTGTAACAACATCACAACACTTGTTGTTTCCAAATATAAATGTTTACGAGTGTGGAAAGCCACTTTTTGTGTTTTTTTGTTAAGTGTTAAAATACAAGTGGGGAAGGATTCAAACTTGTGTGTGTGATATATTAAACATATCAATGGACTCTTTTTGTAATTGTTTAATAAGTAGGTCCATTGGTTTGCAAATAAGACCTGCTGTGTTTGTTTTCTAAATATAATTGCACCTAAAACAATGTATTTAAAAGGGGAATTAATTAAGAACAAAACACCACCATTTTGGATAAAGAAGAGCAGAGGTCTATAAAATAGGTCTTCCATTTTCCAAAAAGTTTCCATTTTTAACACACAAAAACAAAACCACAAAAGCAGCCTTACCCCCATGCGGGTCTCACATGATCATATTCTGTATATAAACCCTCCTTCCCAGAGGGTTTGAGCAGTGAGCACTTTGACAGAACAGCCTCTATACACTCATAGACACACCAACATACATACACACACACAAACCCCCACACACACACACACATACATACAAACACACATGCCACCATTCCTGGTGTCTGGATGATAATGATCCATATTACAAGGACTTTGGAGCTCCCCCACTGCGGGACTATGGATTTAGATTTACTGGACGCAGCAAACCAAGACTTGACTTCTGCTGCGAATGGCCGGGGCAGGCAGAGGTCTCACTCCTATTCCAGCGCAGAGGACGCCAAGAACTACGGTCTGCACGCAGACACAGAGAAGGTTGTGGTCAGGCCACGTTCCAGGTACTTTCACAGGTCCAGCGCTTACAAGAGCTGTTGGTTATGTTGTCTGTTTTTCCCCCCTGGGGAGATATCATAATCCTTCTTATTTTTTGTGTCATACATGTACTTTTGATACTTTTACGTGTTTCTGATATTTGAGGTAATTTCAGTTCAACTAATTGATCGCAACCAGAAGTTCTACCCTAAATGGTAAACATGTGTGATGATATGAACTCCAAACAACAACAAAGCAAAACACATTTTCTTCAGGTCCTTTTACAGTTACGAGACCTCCGAGACCTTACCTGATGAATGCGACAAAAACGAGTGCCGGTCTAATTTCCTGTGGCCGAAAGCTGCGACCCTGCTTGAGTTCAAAGGGACCAAAAAGGAGAAGAAAAGCGGGACCAACGTCACCACGCGGCTCACCTCCAGGAAATCCAAGTCCAAATCCAGCAAGCATGTCTCAACCAAAGAACAGAATGGTATCCTCATCCCTCAAACATTATAATGTGAAGAATGTGTTGTTACAGGACCCATTGCAGCACAAAATGTATTTCTTAATCATTGCACATGTGCACCAGAGGCAAATAACTTTTTTTTGTCTTTGCAATTAGCCGGCAGCCGAGGAAACCTCAAGGCGGTTTCAATGTTGACGATCTCCGAGTCAGATAACTGGGAGATCAGCTCTAGTGCAGGAATGAAGTACGGCCAGTTTGTGGACTGGGAGAAGATCGACCCTGAGGCCGCTCAACGCTACCAGCTGCTCCTGAAGAGCGACCACAGTGAGATGAAGACCATGGGTCGAGAGGGATTCTGGGCCGCTCCCCACACCCTACGGGCCAAGGCATACTACCACATCATCCACGGCATATACTCCAGGTTTGATGCACATTTTCTTCACACGACAAATTCATTGAATGAGTAAAATTATATATAGATGTCTTACTACTATAATAGCAGGCCTGTCGCACCAGTTTTTAAGTTACTCAAGTGCGCATGTGGCAAGCGCGAGTGCATATATACACCGCAAGCATGCACATGCGCACGAACATACACACGCACACGCACAGGTAAGATGTTTAACGGCTCCGCCATCGGCACACGCGCAGGTAAGAACACACACGCAAGCATGCACATACGCACAAACATACATTGAAACACACACACATGCGCACACACTACAGTACACACACACACACACAAGCACGCATACACACGCACAGGGAAGACGTTTAACGGCTCCGCCATCGGCACACGCGCAGGTGAGAACACACACGCACGCACACACACCGCAGCGACACTCGCCCAGGTAAGACGTTATGTTTTTAAACATAACGGCTCCGCCGTCGATAAACTCTCCCAGGTAAGACGTTCTGCACTATATAAATTGCGATAAAATAAGGGAAGAGACAATTTCTCACCTCGACAAGCAACGGCAGGTCGTTCATTTTGTCATATAAAAATTCTGTTAAATTCAAACATCGCACCGACCGGCATATCAACACACAAGTGACGTGATCTTAAAGAAACAGTG